>NW_022900913.1:7691221-7729522 GCF_012274545.1 Fukomys damarensis
TTTTTTTTTTTTTTTTTTTTTGGTACCGGGGATCAAACTTGGGTCCTTGTGCTTGCGAGGCAGGCAGCGGAACCACTGAGCTAAATCCCCTGCCCAGCATGTGTTTTTACCAAATTTTCCTAACCCAGTTTATCCAGGTGTTGATGTGCTTGTAAACTTTCCTTTGCTTTTATTTACCCCACCTTTTGCCACCACAGCGGAGCTCTGGCTCCCTTATACTGTGTTACATTCTTTGAGAACAGCCACCTTTCTTTTGACTTCTTTGTGCTAACCTAATATCCGTGGGAAATGACCAGTGGATGTAGAGCGAATGATACGTTTATTGCTTCCAGTTTATCATCACAATGAGCTCTTCAAAGATTCCAGTTCTTCTGCTTGCTGTTGCTTTTTCGGAACCTGAGGAAATTAGAAAATCACATTCTAAGATATGCTGGTTTGTGTGAATATCCAAAGAGAGTTTTCTCTTAATCCTATAAGGCATGTATGCAAATTTTACTAATTACTGGAAAGTTTTCTTTCCCTGTGGATATATTAAAAAAAAAACTGCACAGCATTGCCTTTCAGGATTGAAATCCACAGTTTTTATAGACATGGATAACTGAGCTGGAAGTCCATCTCACTTTAAAGGTAGCTCCCTCCATTTCAGAAAATTTCACCTTTACAGATATTTAACCCAAACAATTGGGTTAAATAAAATTTGAAGTAGATGTACAAATATGATTGCCACTACCAGTGTATTCTGACATTCTTTTTGTAAATTATTCATTCATTAAACAGGCATGCATGGGAAACAGGTCTAGTGGCCCCAGAGAGAATGGTCTGTATGAGCCGCCTTCTTGCTGCTATAACAAGCTCTGCAGACTAAATGTCTCGAAACACTGTGATTACAGTTCTGCAGCTCAGAAGTCTGTAGTGTCTCACACAGATTCTATCTGATAACACACACACATGCCTTTCCTAGTTTCCAGAAGCCAACAATATTTCTGAGCTCATGATCCCTGTCAGCCAACAATCCAGCACTGCCACCTCTGATTCCATCATCACATCTCTGACTCTGCCCCTCTTGACCCTTGTGATCACATTTGGCCCATTTGGGGTGTCCAGGTTAATCTCCCCTTCTCAAGTTCTTACTCTGAATCATAAAGGCATGCAAGCTCACACATTTTCATGGTTTTAGGGATTAAGATGTGAGCATCTCTGAGGCTCCCTCTTTCACCCTGAGTGTCCTTGGGACAGGTGTCCAACTGGAAGAGGTCCCCTGAGGGTCAGTGAACTGTGCTCAGAAGGGTCTGACTTTGTCTCCTTTCCTCCACTTCTGTCAGCAGTGGTCTATATATCTTCATTTCTCTCCTTCCCTTTCCACTTGCACGCGCCTTGTTTGTTGTGGCTTTGAAAGGATCAAAGCAGGAGTAATGATTATGTACCTTGAACACATCAAGGGAATATATAGCCTATGTGCATAACACGAACTCTCAGTTCTTGCTGAGTTATGAGCCAAGATAGGGGAGGATGCCTAGGATCCTGGAAGCCTGTAGAATGCCCCATTGAGCTCTCAGCGGCAGGTGTGAGAAGTAGCCCAGTGCTATGACTCCATTGCAGTCCCAGAGCAAATGCATTTTACTGATTTTTATGTTTAAAAGTCTCATCTACTCAAGTAGCATGTTTGATGTTACAGTTATGACTGAAATAAGCTAAAACTCTAACAGGCCAAACAGGTCCTCCAAGGTACAGAAAAAGTTGTGGCAAGACAAGTAACTGTCTACAAGTTTACACATTTATTGACTTTTCCATCAGCCTCTTTGCTTTTCCTGGCTTTTAGTGAACAGTGCAAGTGTCCCCATTCCATTTAGGGATGGTTGTTTTAAAACTCATAGAATGGCCTGGTGCCAGGAAAATTTCTTCTCACAATGTTTATTTGAAGATGTGAAGGAGAAAGATTGTTGTGAATAATTAAAAATACTTTAACTAAAAGTCAAGGGAATCTTTTCCCATTACTGGTCATTTTTATAGAGTAAAAACGACTTCATTCATCTATTATTTCAAAGATTGTTCTAAGCACAATGGTGAAGTATTTCTCCACCTTCCCTTTCCTGTTTTTCATTTCTTTGGCTCGCTTTTTTTTCCCACGTCTATCCTCACCTCCTACCCCACTTCTCCAGGAGCCCAGGGCTGTCATGCAGACGCTACATCTCCAGCCCCTCAGCCCCCCATGTGGAGCCTCACCTGGACTTACCTCCTTGCTGTTCCCTTCCCTTCCAGCATTTTTCATGATGCTTCAGAAAAAGATCTTTTCTTGAGAGCAGCATCAACAGGTTCCTGCCAGTTTTCCTCGTCTGATAACCTGACCTGATAACCTGTTTCTTGCAAGGGTACTTTGCTCTGTTTTCCTCTCTGGGACAGCTGGAATTGCAGTGCTCTAACTAGAATTTCCTGAGGTGAATACTTTAGAACACATTCCTTAGACTGTTAGCAGTTGCCACATGAAGGATATGTTCTAGTTGTCAAATAAGCCTGATAATTTATAATGTGTAAAAACGATATTTAGCCAAATAACTTGTCTGATGTCATTTGACATGGTACTCCTCATCATGTAGTCTGTAGAACTAGGGTACCTGAGAGCACATTTGGAAGAAAGGATCTTCAAAGAAGAGCTGTCTCCCTCAGTGATGAGCGGTGTGTGTTGGGGACAGACAATGCCAAGTGAAGTGTAAAAGCTACTGCTGGTGTATGAGTAGAAGGCTTTCAAAAGCAAGGGTTAGAAAACTTGTTCTCAGCAGAGGAAGGGAAAACTACTGTCAAGAGCATTTCTACATAAACTTGGAGGAAGATCATTTCATAATTAAAGTATGACTAAAGCTGTCTAAGGCTCAGTGTCACCTTGCCTGAGAGGTGGCTACGGTGTGTGGCAACATAACTCTGTTTGGCCTCCGGTCACAGCTGAAGCCTCAAGGGTCTTGTGATGCTGTGGGGTCCAACAGCAAGATGGCATCAGCTGAGCACACCCTGGTACTTTGAGAAATGAGTAGCAGTGCAAAAAGAAAAAGGTCTCACCTGGGCAGGGACTAATTCCTTATCAAACTGAACTCATCCCATGCACCATGGTACAAAACCACTCCATCCAGTCCTCCACAACAGAAGAACCTTGTGACTGAAGATCTTCATCAGCTTCTTATGTGCTTTGACCGCTGCTCCCTAAGTCACTCCCTCCACTACTGTGTATAGCCAGTAAACTATGGCCAGCTCGGAGAGTCTTTGTCTTTGCCCACACTCTGAGGCACTGACCTCCTGGCTGTCCATATACTTTGAAATTATGCAAGTCTCTGTTGTCTTTTTTCTCTTTATCCCTCACTGTCCCCCCGTCTAGGTAGCCAGAGGATTGATCACCCTCTGATAAACTATGGATTCATTTATTGAAAAGTGAGAATGAGTTGCTTTAGATGAGTCTTGGTCTTTCAATAAGAAGAGTTAGGAAAGTTGACTCAAATCCAAGCAAAATAAACCAAAACACAACAGTTCAACAGGCATTGGCTCATTTACTAAAAACTGGAGGTGAGGATTGGTCCACACATTTTACCCTAGCCATTGGTGCATCATGTTTCTTTTACCTGGCTCTGACTTCTGCCTCCTTAGTTTCATTCTTAAGACTCCACATGGTGGTCTTTGCTAGCTCCTGGCTTGTCTCTTTTTTATTCCTAAGGAAAAGTTAGAGCTCTTTGCATTTCATTGATTCTGGTAGGATGACATGATCCTCTCTGAACCAATCACAGTGACCAGGGAGATACCATATTGATTAAATCTGGAGGAAGGGCCTATTCTACCCATGCACATGGTCAGAGAAAAATCTTGGCACAATTACCAGAAGCAAGTGTGCTGGTGCTTAGTGGTAGACAATAAATGTGCGCTGCAGCTGAGAAGGAAACATCAGGCAGCATGTGTCTTGGTCTCTAAGTATTTGAAGCAATTCAGTTTTATAGCTGAGTACAAAGTTGTTACCAAAAATTCTCCCTGTGGATTAGCAAGTTAATGCAGTTATTACAGAAAATAGACAAGGAAAAATGACATGAGTGAAGGTTACCCTTGGCAAATATGAACAATCAAAATGCACCTCATGAAGTGTGAACCAGTGCTCTGCTCCTTAGTGGGTTGATTTCCATAAGGGTAGGGACTCCCAATGAGCCAAAAGCTTGGTGCAGAAGAGTTGGGTAGAAGATTATTGTGCACTGAATCAATATATCTGCAGAAGTCACTGAAGGGATGATCAGTTTTTAGTGCATGTCCTGAAATGTTTGGAAAACTCTCATATCCAGTCCAAACATGAACTATTTTGGATCACACTCTGCTCACAGAGGAAATTGGTACTTGAATAAATTATTTGGTAATATGTGTGAAGACTGGGTATTGGACTGGGAGAATCTAGGAAAGGGGGACCAAGGGGTGATCCTTTTAGGCTCAGTGAAAGAGGGGTCCTGTCCAGCTGTGTAAGTCTGTTTGTGCTATCTCAAATTACTGTGCACCAGGGTGCTTATGAACTACAAAAGTTTGTGTCCCGCGGTTCTAGAGGTTGGAAGTCCAAGATCAAGGTCCAGCCTGGTCAGGCTCTGATGAAGACTTCTCACTTTAATCTCATGTGGTAGAAGGTGCCGAGAAGACTCTGACTCTATCACCTAACCACCTTCTAAAGGCCCTAACTCCTAATACAGTCATTTTAGATTTCAACGTATGCATTTTGGGGACCACAGACTTTCAGACCACAGCTTCAGCTCATCTTTGTGTAGCTTTCCTCTCTCCTACTTCGGTCATATTAATCCAAGCCCTCTTGGCCTTCCCACACTCTGGGCTGTCTCTTTTCAACTTAGGTTTTCTTTGGGGTTCCCTCCCTACCACAGGTACTGTGGTGTTGAGATCGCATGGCTCAACTTGATATTTTCTTCTACTTGGGCCTCACAGTCCTAGGCAGAGCTTTGTCCAAACCCTTGATGCATAAGATTTATCCAGTTTTCTAGGCAGTTAATGTGGGAGGTGAAACTCAGGTCAGCCCTTTTTGTCTTTACAGCAAATCTGTTGTGTCTGGCTGGGAGGACGGGCCTAAGGAGGTCAGCTGGGATGGACAGGAGAAGCAGGCAAATCTCATTGGCTACCGAGATCTTCACTCAGTCAGACACAGCTTCTCCTGGTCCTCTGATAAACGGCACTGAGTAAATGTGACCTACAGAAAGTTACACATTTACAAAGAAAATGGGAGCTCACCCACTGCCTGTTCCCTATGCTCTTGTAAATACCTCCTTTTTCTCCATGGTCAGCCAGAGTCAGCCACTCATATTTGGAAGACCCATTGTGTAGTTGTGTTACACTGATCTGACAGCAAAATAGGGTATCACTTTAGTAGATAAAGAGAGGTTAAATTTAAACATCGGATTCCAGGTAGGTCAGAGTCCTCACTTACATGCTATCTGTGTGTTGTAGACTCATGTTGAAGACCACATGAAAGCGAAAGCATTAATTATTGTATGTCTTATGTTTGCCCACGGTCGTCTGTAATAATTTTCCATTTGAAATGAAAATCTCCATCTCCGGTCTTGTGATCATTATTGTATATTTTAATAACCTCTGGCAGCACTATATAAATTAGATTTTCTGGACAAGTTTGTAGGTTTTGTCAACATAGATGGACTTTTGTAATCAAGGTATAGTATGTGGTAAGTTGGTAAATGAATTTTTTGCAGAGGAGATTTGGAAAAGGCATCTAGCTTCATGAATTTTAGAACTTTTTGTTCTTTTGCATTCAAAAGCTAAACATGTATCAATATATTTGTAATTCATTCTTTTGAAAGATGAACAGACTTGATATAGTGCAGACACCAGGGACTGTTTTTTTTTTTTTATTTGTTTGATAAATGTGCATCTTTTTAAAGCAGTGTGGGGAACAGTGGCTTGGGGTGGGAATCCTGCTAGACTCCAAGGTGAGTGCTACCTGAGCCAGCTGGTAGGAAGCAGCTCCCAGGAGCTGACTAGATAAGGTGTGAGCATGGGAGGTGTGAGGTGCCGTCTTAGTCGCATGACTTATTGCCTTTTTAACAGAAAATAACTGGCACACTTCTCCTAGCACCAGGCATTCCCTGGTGAGACCTTTATGGACAGGCAAGAAGCTACTCTGTCATGTAAGCCTCAGAAAAAGGGTGAGGGAGAGGGAATGAAAAACTCAACAAGCAAATCAGTGGGTGAACAATAAACATAATTGGGGAGATACTCAACTAGCTGTTTAGCCTTGCAAGACATTTTGAAAATGTTTTGAAACTAGTGTCTAAGTTCAAAAACATAGCAATAAGTAAAAGTTTCACTCAACTTTTTGGTACATGAGAAGTAAAACTAGATTTCAGAGTACAAATTTTCTGGAGAAGATCTTGGAAATCTTACTTTGCCAATGGGGGAAACTAAGTCCCAGGTAAGAAAATGACCTGCCACAAATCCTTTATTATATAGTGAAAGACTTCTATGGATTGAATATTTGTGTCATCCCTAAGTCCATATGTTTGAATACTACTTACCAACATGATGGTATTAAGAGGTAATACATTTAGGAGGTAATTTAGGACATGAGGATAAAGTCCTCATAAGTGCAATTAGAACTGTCGTAGTTTGCTTTCTTTTGCTATCAGGAAATACCCAAGGCTGGGTACTTCCTAAAGAATGGAAGTTCAAGGTTCTGGAGGCTGGGAAGCATGGTGCTGCATCTTTTTGGTGTCTGGTGGAGGCCTTCTTACTGCATCATAATGTGGCGCAGGGCGTCACAAGCAAAGAAAGAGACTGTGCTAGCTGTGTCTTGCTTCCTCTAAATCACTAATGCCATCATGGTTGTCTTACCTTGATAACCTATCCCATCCTAATTATCTATCAAATGTCCCACCTCTGAATATCATCAACATATTAACTTGTGGATTAGCAACAAGTGAAATCTGGGGACACATTCAAACCATCAGAGTGCCCTCATGGAAGATACCCAAGAGAGCTCTTTTCTCCTTTCTACTATGTGAGGAGGACACAGTGAGAACCAGACATGGAATCTGCTGGTGCCTTTGTCTTGGACTGTCCAACCTCTAGAATTGTGAGAAATAGATGTACATTGTACAAGCCAACCAGTATGTATATAGCAGTCCAAACAGACTAACTAGAGCATTTAGTTTAGAAGTCCACTTCAAAAGACAGAGGGCCGAGACAAGACTGAGATGCTATTACATGTATGATGTGGCCATTGTTGCCAGTAAAAATCTGGGGATATGTACAAGATATGGGCCACTGGGCTTCTCCATGCTATAAATGGAAAGTTGAGCAGCATTCTCTGCCTATAAAGTATTTGGCTCAGAAATATTGCTTGGGCTTCTGTGCCCCTGCCTAGATACTTTTCTAGTGAATGTGGACAGGAATGAAGTCCTACAGTGATAGGCTTGTTGTGCTGATGCTACCTCAACCCTCAACCAAGGTGCAGAAAGTCAGGGTTGATCCAAGATGAAATATAGTTGTGAAAAGAGCAAATGACAGATGGGCCTGTAGCACCAGCACACTGGGAGGCTCAGGCAGGAAGATCCCAAGTTTGAGCCCAGTTTGGGCAATTCAGTGCCTTAGCCAGGGCTTGTCTCAAAATAAAACAAAGAGCTGGGAATGTAGCTCAGTGTGAAGAAACTATTTCAGTCCCCAACACTAAAAGAAATGCATAGGTGTAAGAAGAGAGAGGCCTGATAATAGTAATTCATATCTGCAAAAACAAAAACAAATAGAACTCTCTGAATCTAAAAAGATCTAGATATTTAGTTGATTAAAGCTTAGGATGCATTTAGAGTCTGATGTAACAATTGAAGGAACTAAAAAAAAGTTGAATGAACTAAAAAAAAGTTGAATGAATTAATCAGGCTTAGGGTCTGAGACCTGGTGAAAGAGACTTAAAGGGAGTAGAGATACAAGTTCAATATAGGAGGAAACTTTCTTGTCATTTATGCTATTGATTAAGCTGACTTAACTTGGTGTGCATCCCTGAGAGTTTATGAGCAGCTGGGTGAACATCTGTCAAGGGTGTGGTAGACTTGCTTCTTCTTTGGGTCAGGTGGCCCCAAGCTCCCACCTAATTCGAGGGTAAGAGTCCCAAGTGTAGTGTTATTCTCCCAGTCCCACTACTTGCTCTGTGACCTTCCATGATTCGTGTCACCCGAGGCTCTCTTTTCTTGGCTGTAAGACCAGGAAGATCAAATAGACCTCTCATGAATTGTTTTAAAAAATTAATTGTAAAATGCACAGCACAGTTTATAGAATAGTATCTGGCACATGTTAATTCTTTAAAGAAATGTTTGTGTTTTCAGAGCTCCTGGTTTTTCCATCTGTGAGAGCTCATTCGGGGGTAGGCATATGACCTCGTAACAGCTAATGAGGTACCCTGAGAATTGTGCCAAAGTTCCTTGGAGTTACCCTTGCTTAATGGATTTAAAGATGAGGGGACAAATTTCCTGGAGATGTTGTTACATCAGAACTCAGATTAAAATCAGGACAGCTGGAGATGGAGTTGAGCGCTAAAGAGAAGCAAGCCCAGAATGACGCTGATCCTTAAATCCAGCTGAGCCTAAAGCTTAATGAGTTCTAGACTTTTCATTTACGTGTGTCAACTAATTCCATTTTGTTTCCTGCGGTCTGGGTCAGGATTTTGTTCACATGCAACAAAAGAATGGTGACAGATGCAGTCCCTGAGAGAAACACTCTCCTATCCTTAGAGTTTTATTGCCATTGTTTTATGTGACACCCAACCTGGCATCTCCTTTTCCTTTTTTCCATGCACAGAGCCACAGCTTTTCTTAATTATGAACCTTTTCTTAGAGTCCAGGACATCTGGCTTTGGTATATCATGGACCTGTTGACCTGAAAAGTCCACTTGATATTTTTGGCTGCTTTCAGCTTAGAGACAGAATTTTGCAGACCACAGCTGCATCTTATTCAGCTCTCCTATGATGTGCCAAAAGTTTAACCAATAATGGATACCTAATGTGTCTTCCAACTGACATCAGCATCTGGCCCCTGGAGGCGGAGGCCAAGGAGGTCCCATGGCCAGCAAAGGTTGGAGCAGGGAGGGGAATGCTGAGACATGCTTAGGCACCAGGCAGATTCATGAGAGTTTCTCTTTCTCTTTTTCTTTTTTTATGTTACATTTAGACTATCACCTACTTGATAATGTCCTGCTCCAACATAGGTTAAGGCTGAGGTGAAATAGTGTTAAGGTCACAGTGCCACCATTGAACAAGGTGATTATTGTCACTGCACTAGCTCTTTCTGACACCCACTGGACTGAGTGACCTCTGAGACGTTTCTGATGAGCTCCAAGGAAGTGGGTGAGTCTCTTGGTGCACAAGAACCCGGAGGCTGGTAGCCAAGCTGCTGGAGGAAGGGCTCTCAGCGTCTGCTGCTTGCCATGGATGTCGGTCTTTCCATGCTGATGTTCTTCCAAGAGGCATCTCCTTCCTGCTAATGTTGTATAGACCCCCTGCAAAAGCAAGAGGGACCCCTCCCCACATGAAATCTGGCTTGGTATCACAGTTGCTGACTCCATTGTGGGAAGTTGTCAGAATCAGAATGGAGTCACTTGGTCAAACTTTAACAGAAAATAAATGAAGCTGAGAATTGAGGGAGACATCATATATTCTTGAAAACAAGAGCTAAAGTTTAACATGAGCTTTCAAGAAAGATTCTGCCAGAGCCATGACCTTGCACAAAGACCACCACAGCCCTACATGGAACCCACTTTTTGCAAAGACATTTGGCTGGCAGCTACTGTGTAATTTGGTCTGATGCTACCCTTGCTGTTGATCCTCCTTGCTGAATATAATTGATTTATAGTGACTTATGTAACCCTTTTCATTTTACCTCTAAAACATCTTCCCTTGACTCCTTGGTTGTGCCCACATGTATTCCCATAGCAGTCCTTATTCCTGAGTGAATTCGTTATCCTTAGAGAATCTCTCTGTTTGTTATTTAAGTTGACAGGAGACCCCAAGAGAATTGGGGAAAAGGTTTATCACTTACATCAGGAACTCCCAAGTGGAACTGGGCAGGTGCAAGCAGGTCTAGGGTTGGCATGGGTAGAGCAGAGAGGTTTGGTTTGGGTCTTTCATGAGTGGCTAAGAGGCAGAACTGGAGAAAAGTTCTTGCCCATGGGAGGTTAAATTTCCCATGCCTGCTGAGGGAGGGGTGAGCTCAGGGTTGTAATAGCCTGTCTGTAGGTAGGGCACGAGGGAAGGCAGGGTGAGAACTGTAAGAAGACACCAGGGAAAGATCAAGAATGAGGTCACACTCTTTACACAAGTAGATAAAACCTTGTCTAACAAAGGATACAGTTTCCTAGGGCTTCTATAACAGACTACCACAAATAAGGTGGCTTCAAATAACAAACATATCTTTTCACAGTTCTGGAGGGCAGAAGTCAGAAATGAAGGCATTGGCAGGGCTTGTCCCTTCAGCAGGATCCAAAGTGGATGTCTGTTCCATGCCTCTTTCCAGATGTTGGTGGCTGCTGGTGACCCTTGGCTTATGTATTGGTTCATGTTTTCCAGAGGAACAGAAGCAATGGAAAACACATGTCTAATTATGCAAGGAGATTCACTAGGTAGACTTACAGGATCACAGGCAGGAGAGATCACTATGGGTGTCTATGTCCTGGAGGGCCAGGGGTTGCAGCAGCTGTTCATCCCAAGAAGATGGAAGCCACAGAACAAGAGGGATCAAGGATGCAGCAGCAGGCAAGGCCTGGAAGCTCCCTGGAGAGTCACTGGTGTGAGTCTGCCCTGGAGGCTGAAGAAACTGGAGGCTGATGTCCAAGGGTAACGGCAGGAAAAGATGCACCCATTCAAGATTACCACAGTTCTTCAACAGTGTGCCACCTGCCCTCTTCTTTCCCTTTATTCCATCCAGGAGGCTACGAGTCTGTGGGTTGGGGTGACCTACAGTGTCTCCAGAGACACCCCACAGGCACATCCAGAATTGTGCTTCATTCATCTCTTAAGCACCGCTTAATCCAGGCATGTGTGGATCCCTGCTTCCAGCTTTACGTGGCCTTCTCTGTGTCTTGGTCTTGTCAGTCTCTTCTAAGGCCATGCTCCTTGGATTTAGAACCCACTGTCATCCAGTATGGCCTCATCTCTTCTCTTGATTACATGCACAGAGACCTGTTATAAATAGGTTGTATCATATTCCTGGCGTGGGGGTGGGGGGATATTCAATTTACGGGCAAAGTGAAAGCACTTCATTGCCACATTTAGAAACGCTGCCTTCCCCCTCACACTTCCCACAGAGGTTTTGCTTCCCCTGAATGAGACTGGAGAGAACTTTCACACATTTTCGGGGTCCTCAGGAAAGACACGACCCTTGAAGAGAACTGAAGCCCAGTGAAACAGTTTGCTCAAAGATGGAGCAGAAGGGGAGCGAAGATGACAAAACCAAAGAGAGCGTAGATGTGGTTGAGTTATGCAGCAGCTACAATGTCCCTCGAAACAAAGTATTGGCCAGTGGTTGTGTTTTACTCTATCCTAGACGTGTGTGTCATAAATGGTTGGATAGTTCATACACAAAAAGCAATGTGCAAAATATCATGGAGAAATTTTCTTAAAGGTTTGGGACTGGAACTCATAAGAGATCATTTACAGCAAAGGAAGAACAAAATATTTGGAGCAGACTGGTGAACAGTCGGGTACAACACTACGAAGGCCTACTACGACAAAGAAAACCAAAAAAGATGCCAACTGTGCCCTAAAGAAAAGGATAGGAAAACAAAACATACGTGCTGTCAGTGTAAGTGATACTTGTGCATGGAACATGCAGGTGTCAATGTGTGAAGACGGCCTTGGGTGTGAGAGTTGAAGCAAAGATTGTTTCTGTGGTGGACTTGCATTTGTTTTACACTGTGAGTCACACAGGTTTTTATTTCTGATGTTATCTTTTAGGTTTTGTAAGCAAGTAAACAAGCTCATGTGAAAATGTTGATGTTTATTCCTAAATTTACAATACATGTTAAGAATGTAATAATTTATTTCATTGATATCTTGTATTCCTGTTAACTACGCATGTACAACATAATAAGAACCTCCTGACAAAAGGGCGAGACCAGCAAGATGCTGAGTATGTCCTACAGAAAGGCCAGGAAAGCAAAATACATGTGCTTTGAGTGTAAGTGATACATGTGTACGGAACGTGCTGTGTCATGTGTGAAGACTGCCTTAGGTGAGGTAATTGAAGCAATGATTATTTTTGTTGTAGAGTTCTGTTGTTGTTTTCATTGCAGTTCATATAGGAATTTATTTCTGTCGTTAGTTTTTCAGGCTTTGTACACCAAAAAGCACTCCATGTTGAAAATTTGGATGCTTTTTTATAGACAAATATTAAAAATTCAATACTTTAGTTTCTGATATTTTTTTCCGTAAAGCACTCATTGTTTAATGTAATAAAATTCATACAATTAAAATTAAAAATTCATCAATAGGAATATTCTAAAGAATAAACGTGGGTATTATACACCCACAACAATGGGCCTTTATCACCAAATTGGCCTTATCCCTTGCTTAGTCATGCCCCAAGCCAAAAAACCTCCAATTTATGTTCAGCTACAAAATTTGCTAGCTCTGTAGATCACTGTACCTGTTCCTTTTATCTCTAAAATAGGGCCAAGTCTACCAGGAGCCTACCTGACAGGCAGCAGGACGAGGGGAACAAGTGTTCCTGCCCTACAAAAGCTGTCACATGAAGGCTAATGTAAGGGCTGCCTTTAAACTGTTGGCATGGGCATGAGCCACACGGCCCTGGTTTGTGGAATCACTCGCTCCATCTGTGATGGCCTCGGGCCAGCCCTGTCCTCACAACCATCCCTGTCCTCTGGCCCTCTCTTCCTCCTCTTCTCTTTTAAGTGGATGCTCTATCCATGCCTACTTTCCAACTCTCAACCCAAAGGAACAAAGCCTAACTCTACTCCTCTAGTTTAGAGTCCCAGGTGTATTTCCAACTCCTGACTGCAGGATTCTCCCAGAATTTACCATCAGCACCTGCGACTTCACAGGTCCAGATGGAGTGGGATTTTCTCCCCTGGAAAGGTTCTTACTTCCCACGGACGGACAGGTTTTCTACTGTTGGGCTTCCGCCAACCCAGTCTCACATTTCAGAGGGAGATTTAGGGTTCCACCTCATTCATCAAGTAGTAGCCAAGTGCTGTTGATCTACAGTGGCAATATTTCACACTAGTTTTGCTTGTTTTACCTGCCATTCTCCTAGTTTAGACATTTACGTGCTTTCTGGACCATTGCTTTTTCAAGGTTCCTAGGGCTCACTTGGGGAACTTATGAAAATACTTATTCTGAGGCAGGCAGGCTGGTATGGGAGTTGGCCTTGAGTAAAGTCCTTCAAAATTATTACCACTGCTGAGCTCTCAAAGCATGGCCCCCAGACAAGCAGTGTCAACATCCTTTGGGAGGTAGTTGGAAAATGCCAGTCTCAGAAATGCCCAGTCAGAGGCCCCGTTTGAACAGGCATCTGGGCGATGCTCTGTGGGTGACTGGTGCATGCGAATGTGCGACCCTCTGACGTAGACCTCACCTCCGCAGCCACCCCGTGCACCCTGGGGTCCTTTTAATGATGGAAAACGTTGTCACTGTCATGTGGCCTTCCGTGGCCTCGAATTCTGTCTCCAGGGGATTCTCATTTCTTCTGCTCCTCATGTAAAATGGAAATCATCACGTGCTATTTCCTGACCCTTTTCAGTACTTGCTGCATCTCCTCTAGTCTTCCTTTTTCCAGCAGAGCCTCCATCGGCAGTTTATCCAGTCTTTAAGTTCTAGCCGGACACTGTACTGTGTTCCCCATGTTGTCCAGCCGGGGATGCACCTTTTCCCTCTGGTTCTCACTCAGGGCTGGTACCTTCTGCAGGGATCAGAGCAGTGCTTCTCAACTGCGGCCCACTTTGTTTTCTCTCCAGAGGTGCTTGGCAGTATTGAGACAGTTTTGATCATCACAGCTGCATGTAGGGGTGTGACAGGCGTCAGGCAGGTGCAGGCTAGGGATCCTGGTAAGTGCACAAAACAGCATCTCAACTGTGCCCCTCCAACTTAAAAGAAAAATGATCCAGGCCCCCACTGGCAAAAGTGCAATGGTTGAAAAGCCCTGCAGTTGGGCAGCATGTGTAGCTTCTACTTTCTCTAACAAATTCTTGTCAGCACCACCCTGAAGTTTTATGCCCGTTATTGTAGAACAAAGTACCACAACACAGAAGGTTCTTAACCTTCATTTTACTGAGGACCAGGGCAACCAAGTAGTTAAAAACTTTAAAGATGTGTGATGGACGCTAATACGGTCATTGTTGAAGTTTGTGTTAAATATGAGTTAGTTGTCTTACCGAGGCCCAGATTCCATTTAAACCTCCACTTTCACCTTTTCCTCTTGTGCTAAGTGACTTGGGAGATTTCATTCATCCTCTATAGCCGACAAGACTTCCAGTCAAGGCAAGTTACTTACTAATGAATGGAGGAAGAGACTAAGGCCTGCTGTGTGCCTTGCTGGTCTGGAGCTGGGCGTCTGTGTGAGGGAGCACGAGAGAACTGCAGTGTGGCTTGGGATACACATGGTCCACTGCCTCGAGCTCCCCATCATTCATTATTCATTGTTTATGAGCAAATGGAGGTCCTGCTCTCTTTACCTTTTGAGGTCAGTGACAACCCAGCACAACCCAGCATCTCCTGGCTATTTTACTCTACAGGTTACCGAGCACTGTGTTGCATTGAGGTGAGGCGAGAACTACAAGTTTCTCCTGTCCATTGGGAAGGTTTGTCTTGGTTGTCAACTTGATTGGCTTGAGAGATGTCTGGATTAGTAAGACATCTTTCTGAGTCAGTCTGGTGGGTCACAGTGCTGTGATGCTGAGGACTATATCTGGTCCCTTGCCTCTTCTTCTCTGGCTCTTCCCTTGTTGAAGTTTATGTTAAGTATCATTTCTGTGTATGTTAGATGTCTGCTTCCCTGATGCCATGAGTTGAGCAGCTTTCCTCCACCAGGCTCTGTACTGTGCAGTTTCTGCCAGGGAGCCAGCCCACCATGGACTCGACCTCTGAAACCGTGAACCCAAATAAGCCTTTTCTCCTTTGGGTTATATATGTCAGATATTTTGCACCTGCGAAAACAAACCCAGAAAAGGTGATGAATACACCCACAGAACCCTTCTCTGAGGGGTGCTTTAATGAAGATCCTAGTCTGATCACAGCAAAGAAACTGTTTCTAAGCACCAAACAAGGCCTTTGGGCCCCAGAAACTCTGATCCCTTGTTAAAAATTCACCAGTGTCCTGTGTGAAATCTGTGGAGCAAACTGAACTCAACAATTTCAAGATCTTCTGGGATAATCCAGTACACAGCACAAATTCCGTAACTTCTGAGCAGAGTCTGAGTAGCACCAGGGCCCAACATACAGTGTTAGGGAAATAGCTCCTGGTTTTAGAGAGTTGGGGTTTTTGAGAGAGAGCAGGATTAGTAGGCTGCTGCGAGGATGGAGGTCAGGTTGGTTGCTTGGCATGAGTTTCAGCCCTCTTGTCTGGACCACAGTTTCACAGTGTCCAGAAAATGCTGCTGGTGTCAGCAGGCTCAGGTCCGGGAGGTGGCAGATTTCTAAAACACCACTTGTCCCTTAATTGCTTGGCTTTATCCCCCACTCCTATATCACACAGAGGTTCCAGCCCAGCCTCTGGTCTCGAGGCCAGGGTAGCTGAGGTTAGGTGTCTGTTCACCTTCTCCAGCTGACCATCTGGAGTTTTCGTGTTTGGCTAGGGAGAGACCTTGGCAGCTGGACACTTTTGTACATGGTGTTTTCCTAGTCAGCCAGGCCTCGCTGGGGACACGGTTCCTGGGGACAAGGGGGACAGTACCAACATGAAAGAAGAGTAGCAAGTACAAAGAAACAAGACAGTCCAAATGCACTGAGTGTTTTGGCGCAAGTTGGGTTAAAGAAGCTTTTCACAGTGTACAACTCATGCTAGTGAAACGGGTAATCATTTATCGTCATATTGGATGGTACCAAGCATGATGTGACATCGGTGTCACTCTGTTGTAAACCTGATGTTTTGTTTTCTAAAGCACAATTGTAACGAGGACTGAAGCATTAATGTGTGGCATTGCAACTGAATCGGCCTGAAAAGATTTATTAAAAAATGTGAATATTCATCATACTGGTGTAGTTTAAGTGTTCTTTAATCGGGCCTCAGTGATCACCACTGTTATGTAAAAATGATCCACGATTTCCATAATGATGCCTGGGTTTTACATCTAATTAAGTGCACTGGGTGTATGTATTATTGACCAAAAGGGCTAAACTGAAAAATAATTTTTGAATTCTTTCCCCTTCTGCTCTGAAAAACCACCATTCTCATCTCAGTAGGATGACCCAGGGTCTGGATGCTTTTGTAGACCTAGGAGGCAGCCATGTCCCAGAGGGAATTTTATCAGCACAAGGAGAGCAAAACCAAGAAAGGTTTCTTGCTACCTGGGACTTTTATTCAACACATCCCACCTTTTCTAGCTTACTGACCTTTGCCAAGGGGGCTTCAGCCCATTTTCCAGTTCAGGTAAAGCTTCATTCATCTGTTTATCTACCTGCTGATCATGCTTCTGCCCTCCATCCCTCTATCCCTCTCTCCCTTCCTGCCCATATTCACTTCTTATCAATCTTTTCCCTTTCTCAGTTTACATCCATCCTGTCATCTGCCTATGTGCATGTATATATGAAAATGAAAACGGCCTGGATTGAATAACTACCAGCACTGTAACTGTCCTTTTTCCTCCCCCAACCTCTGATGCCAGAGGCCCCTGGTTGAATTAGTGCAGCCCATCCTTGCACGATGTGCCTCACAGCCAGCAGAGACATCCTTGGTCTTTAAGAGCTGCTAATGTGGGCCGTGCATTGAGACTCCAAATCATAAAGGTCATGGGAAACCCCTGCCGGAGGGCTTTGTTAGCGCAGGCCTCAGTTCCCCTTTGCGGGACTCTGAATGAGGAATGTTTCCTACTGCTCACCTCTGGAGAGGTTAAACTATTAGGTTATGGATAAGCAATGTCTCTCCCACGCTCTGTGACTTCATGAACTTGACAGTTTGATTCTAAGACACAAAGTACAGACACTGCCCTCCCTGCTGCATGTTCATCTCCCCCTAGAGGGGTGAGGTTGTTTCTTCGAGGGAACCCATAAACACGACGTCCTATGGTAAAGCAACAAGGTCCAACTTACACGTAATTCATAGGAAAATTCACACGTTAATTTCTTCCTGCTGCTTCATTCTGGGAGTCAGTTTTTTTACTTCCAAAGATATGCACGAATAAAGTATGCTTTTGTTAAATTTGGAGAAGGAACCATCATCGCTGTTAGCCTTTGAGTGGAATTACCCTACACAGAGTGAAGGGGAGCAAGTTTTAAAGGAAGATGGCAGCCAATTTCTTTTGTTATTTATTTTTTTATTTTTTCCAATAACAGTTAACATTTACTAGGCACCTATGGCCTCAGTCACTTGCATCTAAAGAGCAAAGCTAATTTACCCACAGCCCGTGTTCTTTGAAATGGTTAGCCTTATTTCTTAGCTCTGTTAACCACTAGTCTAACATTAGCTTCAAATTCAGTTTTAATCATCTAGTCCATAATTGTCTACTGCTCCCTGCCACATGAACAAAAGAGTTTGGGGTGAGTAAGGCGAGCAGTTTACATTTTCTGTGGATACTTCAAGTAATTGGCCCCAAAGTGAAATTAGCGAGTCGGCCATGTGGTGTTTGAGGGCATAAAACGTGGAAGGAAATCGACCTGTAGGAAGAGTTGGTATCCAAGAATGTATGAATGCGTGAAAATCCTATGACTTCACTTCAACTGGCCTAAGATCCTGAGTCACTAGATGGTCAGAGGATTTGATACAGTACAAAAGGAACAAACTGATGTACAGTGATACTAAAAACCAAAAACAAAGTTTGTACAGGATGAACAGCAAATGAAAGCGCTTCTATCGAAATAAGATCTCACAAAGGTCTTTTTTGTACATACGTGGACATACGCACACCCACACACGCACAGACGCACAAGCAAGGATGAATGTTTCCTAAGATAGGTCCTTGGAAATAGACATTCTTTGCAAATATGGATGACAGATCAATTGTAATTTATTTTCTTTTAACACTGTATCATCATAAAGAAAACTGGTATAAATGAAAAAATCTATTTCAAATATCTACATCTAAAATTTTAGGCAGTGAAAAAGCACTTTGTTGACAAGGAGTGTGGAATGACGTATGTTAATTGTCAAACTGCTGAATGCCTTGTTTTTAGTTGCCACAAACAAATTCACATATCAGAACGAACAATACTGCTAAATATCCTTTTTTTTCCTGTTTTCTTTTGTGTTAAAACATACTGGGAGAAAGAAAAGAAAAGGAAAACTGGAAATCCATACATCTTTCAAAAGTCTGAAATTGAAGCAATATTTAGAACCATAGATGAGGAAACACGGCGGCATTGGTGTAATATACACAATGCGGTTGTCTTCTTTAATCTGTAATGTACATCAAATACTTTACAACAATGCATTAACAAAAGGCAAGAAACATCTTGCTGTACAGAGGAACCTCAATGCAACTTGAAGCCTAGAGTCACAACGGATGGAGAGGAAACAAAGTGTGAGAAGCCGTCCCCCATGACGTGTGTAAACTCCTCTGTCTTGTGCTTCACCCTAACCTCCACACCCACCACCCTGTCTGTCCCGTCCCCTCCTGGGAGCCACACTCCATATAAAGCACTTTTCATCCTCTACAGCTCAAACTAGAAAGGCGCCGTACATGGTCAGATCTAGGATTGCTTTAGCTTTCTACTCATCTCCGAGTTAACTCTGGAGGCATTTAGCTCTCTAAAATAGCGCTGAAGATCTCCTTACGGGTCATCACAGCCTTCCTATGGGACAGGCTTTGACAAACTAAATCTGCAGAGAAAAAAGAAACAGAAAAAGGAATGTCTCGTGGTAGGCATGCACATGCATGGTTCCTGGTGCGCCCTGTGCCCAGCTGTTCACACCCAGGAGTCGGGGGAGGCCGGGTAGTGGCTCGTTTCATAGTTCAGTTCACTGTAGGGGCGGGCAGCAGAGTAGAAGTCGACGTAGTTGCCGGTGGACTTGAGGCCCAGGTGCATGGTGTACTCACTGGCCGGGGGGCGGTGGTGGACCTGGTCCTCGAAGAAGGACTCATCATAGTTTCTTGTGGAATTTGGAAACGGCTGGTAGGTCTCATAGTCTTTCCTGCTGGGCTCCTGAGGGACAGGCTGTGCGGACACCTGCAGGGAGAAGGGCCACACAAGGTCACCTTCTTCAAAGGCAGACTGTGAAGGGGGTGGTGGTGCATGCCTGTAATCCCAGGACTGGGAGGCTGAGGCAGGAGGATGGCAAGCTGGAGCCAGCCGGGGCAATTTAGAGACTTAATGAGACCTTGTTTCAAAATAAGGAACAGTTAAAAAGGGCTGGGAAGATAGCCCGGTAGGAAGGGGATGGGTTCAATCCCCAAGACTGCAAAAATAACACCCCCTCCTCCACTTAACCCCTCAAACAAAAAGGCAGACCATGAGCCTGCATCGGCCTTCTCCAAATGCTGCCAATGGCCGTGGCCTTTTCTTCTTAATCTTATTTTTGAAGCGTTACACACTTATGGAGTGAAGCGAGATAACCTGACCAAAGTATACAACGTGTCACGTTCGAGTCAGGGTGACTGACATCTCTGTCTCCTGCAGCATCATTTTCTTTGTGCTGGGGACCTTCAAACTTCCCTGTTCTAAGTCTTAATACAACTTACAAGACGCTGTACCATATGGTGCCCACCCGACTGGGCTGCAGAGCACCAGCACTTGCTCCTCCGGGCAGACTGGGTTCCGGTTCCTGTTGTATGACCTCCCTTTCCCCTCCTCCCCTCTACCCGCTGTTCTGTGGTTACCTCTGTGAAATCGACTGTGTAGCTGAGAGCATGCAACACCCATGCCTGGCTTACTCCCTGACACAATGAGCTCTGGTCCTACCTGTGCTGCCGCATATGACAAATGTCCTTTTTGTGGCTGAATAATGTTTTATGGTGTATATAGCACATTATTCTCCTTAGAATTGGCTCCTGAGCCCACATGCTACCATTGTGCATAATATTTTTTATAATCAGTGTGGTAAAATGATGGAAAATTGACCAATTTAGCCATCCTGAAGCATGAAACTCAGTGGCATTAAGCAAGATTGCAGTATTGGGCAATCATCATCACCATCAATTTCCCTAACTTTTTAATCATCTCAAACAGGAAGGAGCCTGCACTTGTTAAACGTAAATCTCCATCTTCCTCCCCACCCTCTGGCAACCTCCATTCTGTCTGTTTTTATGGATTTTCCCCTCTAGGAGTCTCATGCATGTGGAATCATACAGTATTTGCTATTGTGTGCCTGCCTTTTTTCACTCTGCATAATGCCTTCATGGTTTATACATGTCGTAGCATGCATTAGAATTTCCTTCCTTTTCACAGTTGAATAGTACTCCCTTGTATGGACATACCAGCTTTTGTCTATCATTCACCTATGGATGGACATGTGGGTCTCTTCTACCTTTTGGCTGTTGTGAATCACACTGCTAAGGAACATGGGTGTGTCAATGTGCACTTGAGTCCCTGCTTTCCGTTCTCTAGGGTATGTGACTAGCAGTGATACAGAGAGTAATTCTAAGTTTGACCTTCCAAGGAACCACTACGTAGTTTGCCATGATAGTGACACCATTTTTACTAGATAGGTTTTTAAAATTAAAGAGGTATGGATTAGAAGCTGTAGAGTATGAATAGTTTATTGTCATCTGTGCATCTGTTCCGGTGTCACGCCCACACAGGAGTCTCCATACTGGTGCAGAGGGACGTCACCAATGTTTGACCTCCATGTGCACACAGGGCACTGAGGCTCCCCTGGGGTTGGGCCTTTCCATCACACCTTCCTAAGCAGTGCTGGAGGACTACAGTGTTTCCTAACTTGCTCCACATGCGAACGGACTGAACTCCAGGACTCTGTGAGACTAGGAAGCTTCTGACTGGGGAGGTCGTTCTTCAGAACTGCCTCCTCAGTATTTCCAGTTTATGTTTTTGTCCTCTGCCAGCTACTGTCTGATGCCAGAGCCTATGAGAATCAAGGGATTACAGAAGCCTTTGAGATACATGAAGTCAAGAATTAGTTCCCCCTGCTTGAGAGTAAGAATGCTCATGGGCTGATTATATATATGTTAGCATTTGCATCTGGGAGCTGAACCCACTCTTTCCCTTCTGATTGCTTCTGGGTTCCTTGCCAAGTACCAGCCCCCAAAGTGAGCAGAACCTCCCAAGGTGTAGGGTGCAGGGGGCCCCCATAGCAGGGCCACATGAAGCCCTGCTAATGTGCAGTTACTGGGGAGGTGGTCTGGTCTGAATTATGAAACACTGTTAAAGACATACAGTTTGATCACTTTCTAGCAGATTTGGTAATTCTCTATCAATTTAACTCTAGAAATTGGCCTAAGTTAATAAATAATGATTTGCAATTAGCGTGGTATGTGGAAGTGAATGCCTTTAATAGGCCACCCATAATTCTCTCAAGTAAGGGAAACCCATCTTTTATATGTAATTGATTTACACTAACAATCGACCGGTTCTGCAAAGTCGTGCACTTCATCTCAACAGCTGTCCAGTTTGCCCTGCACTTCTAGTTAGCAGTGGACGAATGAGTGAGGCTGCTGTTTCCCATCAAAGTCCAAAAGTCCATAAAGCATAAACCTTTGTCAGCGCAAGAGCCTGGGGATGAGAGGGACACTTGGGGTCAGTCTGAAACATCGGCTCAAGCTGGTCTCTCTGTGTGCATATGTGGGGTGCCGCCTGCTATTTGTTCCTTAAAGGGCTGTTGCTCTGTGGGTGGCTCCACTCTGACACTGGGCTGCTGTCCAAGTGCAGAGCACACAAAGGAAAACATAGACAGGGAAAGAACTAGAACCTGCTATGTTTTAATTTTAGCAAGTACCATATTTATTTGGTTAATCCTCGAGGGCCATGTATGTATATGTATGTTTATGTATCTGTCTTTGTCATCTACCTTCCCTCTTTCTTATTTATCCATCCATCCAACCAACCTTCCTTCCTTCCACCCAACCATCCACCCATCCATCCATCCACCCACCCATTTTCCATTTATTGGTGAAAAAATTAAGCTCTGAGTAGTTAAGCAGTTTCTTCTGGACACCATCGTGAGTGGTGCTTCAGAGACGGAATTAGAGAATGTGTGTGGCTGATCCTAAGGTCCATGTTGTCTTTTCAACATTAACACAACCATGGTGGCTAAGCTTGGAGTACGGTCCTATGCTTGGAGTGCAGTCAACTGACTGCAGGCTCTATGATAAGAAAGGAGTTCTGTGGGTAAAGGAGACCAAAAGGAGGTGTGCTTCTTTGTGCTGGTCTCTGTGGCCAGAGGATGCAGTGTCAAAGGCAGGAAGGTCCCAGGGAAATCACTCACAGGACTATGGCTCTAGAGTGGCTGCTGGTTTTATTTTTTTGGACTTGTTTCACAATTTTTACTGTTATCATCGTGTCTCTGGCTGGTGCATGTTTTGGAGTTGGGAATAATCTTACTACACAAATCCCTTACCTTCTTCCTCTACAGTGTGTACAGGAAGTCACATCAACTGCTCCTGAGGTCTAGTGCCCCCGCCCGAGTGCATGCGGAACATATCACCCAGTGTGATGACTGGCGTGGCCGCGGTTGCAGGGACTGAATTTGCTCACCCATCTGGTGATGTGAGTGTCAGCTGGTGGAACACATCCACAGTGCTTAATGCTGGCTGCAGTTTATATATTTCTCTAAGGGAATATCTGAAAGCATTCAAAAGTTGGCAGATGAAGTGCCCCCAAATATAAGCCCTCCCCATAGCATAGCTAAAAATAGATGCATTTAAAAAATACTGCACAGTTTGCATAAAGCAGATTTCTATGAAGGAAGTAGAATGATGTTCCTGTGCAGCACTGGGTATTTCTAGATTTTGGATGACAGCTGGGATCTAGAGAAGCTCTGGTCTTCCAGGAGCCTGAGCCAGTCGCTGGCTTCACCTTTAGGCAGCCTTCTTTCCAGGAAGGGGAAGGATGACCAGCAGCACATGTGGGGTAGTGGGGCCCACACTGTGCTTGTCCTGTGTCCCTGTTTCCTTGAAGTTACCTTTGTTGAAATTTTTCCTTAATAGTAGAATGTTTAATCTAAATTCTGAAGGATCGATCCAAGACTTTCCAACTCCTTTAGCGCATGAATAGAAGACTTCCTCGTATGACTTCCCACCAAGTTTGCCAGTGCAGTGGGTTGGATATGGTTGTCTCCCAAAGGTCCCTGTGCTGGAAGCTTGGTCCCCTGGGTGTGTGGTCCAGGTGCTGGACCTTTAAGGTTGGATCACAGCAGCACTGCCCTGTAAGGGATAATGTTGGTCTTGCTGAAGTGAATCTGTTCTGATGAGAATGGGTCTTTCTAAATTGGGACGGCCCTACATGCTTGGCCTGTTGTGATTTCCAAGGAAATTGTTATTTGAGTGGGAAACAACTTCTCTTTGGTGGATATTTGAAAATATTGCTTGATTTTAGAATAGGGTGAACAGCCCAGCTGCTCACACTCCTTTGCTGGTACCCATGAGGAGTTATCAATGACACCAGACACGGCCACAGGACTCAGCTCAGCCCAGGGCCTGCCACGTGCTAGCAAGGATGCAGAACTTGTCCTAATCCTGTGTGTGCTTCCACGGCCTTCTCAGACTTCACTGAGTACAGTCTGAGAAGGCTGGGGAAAAGTGATGCTAGGCTGAGCTCACTCTTGTGTCTGGAAAAGCATCTCAATGCACTGATTCTCATTTGAGTAACTGCTCAGAATATTCGTAAGAATGTGCCCCCCTCAGAGCCATTGTGGTCTGTCCTCTAAATCGAGACGGGAGGCAGCTTCTTGGAACCCACTGTGACCTTCCTGTGAGATGCCAAGGACCTCTGGGCCACACCAGTATATGTTTTCGTTGCCAAGGTAGCAGGATTTCCTGGAGATGAAAGCTGCTATGGAGTACACTGACTGCTGATGGCCTTCTCACTGCCTGGGGGAACTAAAGACTAATCTTACACTCTTGGATGCAGAAGTACATCCTGACAGTTCCCTTGCAGAGCTGGGACAGTTTTCTCACTGTACTTATAGAATGTCATGGTATTTGCCACCAGAAAAACGGTTGATGTCCATAAAGGGAACTGGCATTTCCAATACATCTGTGACTACTTTTCTTTATGTTTAGGTGGGCATGTTGGCATATAAATAGTTGGGGGCCACTCTGGTGACCTCCTGTCTAGGGCTCATGACCCAGTTTATTTATTCATCGGCTTCTCTGCTTTTAGTAGACCAGAACTGAGGGGTGGCTGATTAGCTGTTAGCGACCTGTCAAGCAGGCCATGGGGCCTTGGTTTTACCAGGGGGTCACAAACACCGGATGTCATCCAGAGTGGCTAAATATGGGATGGAAAATGAAAGGTAAGGTAAGAGGCTAACTCCTTTACTGATGGTCACATCTCCTGTGGATGGTTGCTTACAGGAGAACATAATTTAAGGTCTAAGGGACAGTTCAGTGATCTCCGTTGAAAATGATTCCGCACGGACACAGGACATTGCCAGCTGCCAGAGTGGGGCAGCGGCTGTCCGGCAGGGTGCGGTGGTGCCATCCCAGACACTCACTTCCTTTGCATGCTTCTTTTCCTCTGGTTCTTCTGGTTAGGTAAATTGCTTTCCAATTTATCTTCCCAGCCTAACTTTCCTAAAGTATGGTGCCAGTAGAAGACACCCTTGGAAGCTGGTCTAGAGGGCTATGTGGTGCTAGGAGCAGCCACACTTGCTGGGATGCCCACCTTGCAAATGGGAGGAAGACAAGGTTCTTGAGGCAGAGGCTGTGCCTCTTTGCTTTTCTACTTTCCACGGAACCACAGAAAGAATGAGTCTTCAGTGAATGGTGAACAAAACATACACACACAAACGAACGCACCCCTCCTACCCCGACCCCCAGATTGGTTCTTCAAGTGCTGTTGAATGCTCCTCAAGTCTGAACAAGGCACGGATCACTGGGTAGCTCTGTTAATATGCAGCTCTGCTGTAAGAGAGCTGGATGGGCGAGTGTAGGGGTTCTGGGAGCCTCCTGTGCTTGTATGGACAGTGCCGGTTCCCAGGTCAGACTCTGAGGGGCACTAATAGCAGTAGCAGCAGCAGCAAGCGCACTCAGGGTATTCTACTTAGTTGTTTATATGGACTTGATGTGCCCATGTTTTTGGTACCCTCTGCGGATAATGAATGCTTTCTTCCCAATCAGAGTTGGCAGTGTAATAGGAGCTGCTCATTACCTGCCCAGAAATTCGGCAATTGCTTTCTTGGGTCTGGCGCCTTTACACTTGGCTATTTGGGTTGTGTTTTCAGCTCCACACCTGTATCAGTCCATTTTTCATCATTACAACTAAACACCAGAGATTAGGTAGCTCTCTAAGGAGAGAGGTCTAAGTATACCATGGTTCTGGAGAGTCAGGGGTGTGGTGCTGGCACTGGCTTGGATGTGGTGAGGACCTTGCGGCAGGCGGCACTCAGCTATGTAAGGCAGAGGTCATGTGGCATGAAGTGGAGTGTGGGAAGGGGTCCTAAGGGAGCTACCTCAGTGTCCCCCAGAACTGCTCTGACCACTCATAAGGGTCCCACTGACCTCCCCTGAGGCCCCACTTCTTAAAGGTCCCGCAACCTCGGCACTGGAGTCTGAGGCCGAGCCTCCGCTGTGTGAATGCTCGAAGGACAAAGCACATTCAGACCCCACAGCAGCGTGGTAGAGGAGAACTTGCTTCCGCCACAGGTTCAGGTCTCAAGTCGCGGGGAAATCCCAGGTTGGGTGGGAATTTAAGGCTGTTCTAGGACTGCGACCATACCACCCACAGCCGGTGGGCTGCGACAAACATGAGCCCAGAGCCTCAGGGGACGTTTGTTCTCAGTTCTGGATGAACATTAGATAAAAGTTAATCTCTTTTTTTTAAAATGCTAGGTCATCTCACCAGTTCGAAAAAAGAACACAGACGTAAGTTGCCATTCCTTTACCTGGTTGTGTTTGACGTCTTCCGCGGGCGCACCATATGAATTCCTGTACAAAGTGGAAATTCCAGTGTTTTGAGCTGAAAGCAAAGGAAAGCAAAAGAAAATTAGCCAAGAAAGCAAGATTTCAAGTGAGGAATGAGGGTTACTGAGGCAAGTTCCTGCCCTGGAAAAGGTGTTTCTCATGGACCAATTCAAGTGGAAGAAATTCTCAGTCCTGAGCTTCATTTTACAAACAGATATTCAGAACGAGGAACAGTTATTTTATAAACTCGCCAAGCCGCCAGCATCTTCCAGTAATGTTCACATTGCAGACAAGGTCAGGGCAGGTGCGGCAAACAGATGGTCATCTTGCAAGTTTTATTGCCTTCTTTCCTGCTGAAAACCGGTGAGTAATAAAAGCTTGTCACCTGCACTGAAGCATGCAGGAATCTGTATCAGCAGCTTAGTTTTTAGCTGGAGAATGACAAGAATAAAATTTCTAATTTAAGCGCACAGAAGTGCTTGATCATCTTCCAGACAGTTCCGTTTTCAAAGGCCCAGGGCACAGGTGGAGAGCACCCCCCCAAATGTCCCCTGCACTTCTGGAGGGCTGCAGCTTTGGGTTTCTGTCGGAGCAAGAGTCCTCAGCCTGCCTCTGGCGTGGCTGTGAACTGGCTGAAAGGACAGAAGGAAGGCCTGTGGCTTCCAGGGTCCTGGGAAGGGTGCCTGCCTGCTCCTTTCTCACTTGAACATTTGAGGCACACTCCACAGGTCCAGAGAGGGGCTCAGGGCCCTGCTTCCCTCAAAGCTGCTGAATGCTCATGGTCTAAGAAAGCTCTGGCAAGCGCTTTCTGTCGGGTGGCATTGGGACATAAAACAAAACAAACCAACCAACCCAAAACCTCAAGACATAAGAAGGCATTATCCTTTGTGTATGGTTTAGATCTGAAATATTCCCCCTAAACCTCTTGTTTTCAGCGGTGGACTTAAGAAGGTGATTGGATCATGTGTTTGCTGTGCTTATCAGAGGATTGGTCCTCTAAAGGGTTTGTGGTGGAATGTGCTCTTAGGAGGTGGGGCCCAGTCACAGCAGACAGCTCACTGGGGCCGTGACTGGGCAGAGCATCTCATTCCCTGGCTCCTCCCTTCTCTCTCTCTGCTTTCTGGCTACCATGATGTGAGCAGTTTTCCTCTGCCAGGCCCTTGTTCCATACTGTTTCTGCCTTGGAGCCAGCCAACCATGGAATGAAACCGTGAGTCAAAATAACCTCTCTTCATTTAAGTTGTGGGTGCCTGGTATTGTTTCCCAGTAATGGGAAAGTAACAGACACTTTGCCTCCAGAATCTAAGGGATAATGAAATGTGATCAACCTCCATCTGATCTTCCAGAGATGAGGCCACTAGAGACACTGAGTTAGCACAGCCTATCAAAGTTTAAGTTCACACCACTCATGATTATCACCTAGAGGCACTTCATAGCTGTGTAACAAAACTCCTCTTGGGAAATTTGGCTTAGGAAGTGAGGGTAAAAACCTTGATCAGTCTGCTATCTTTCCTAGTTCAATGCACATCACTTCTGCCTGTCTTGTTGCGGAAACTACAGTTTCTTTCCTGGACCACTGAATTCTCTGTGATGGTCCAGCTTCCTGTCTTCCCAGCTGTGTTCCATTCACTCCATTCCCAACAGCCGGAAGTGTCATGGAGTTGCACAAAAATGGATCATGCCATTCCTTCTGCTTCTAAAACTCCAGTGCCCCCTACCCCATGCCACGTGGCTGAGCCCTGCCTCGCTGTCCGTAGCACTTCTCCCCCTCTGCTCTCCACACAGAGCTCTAGCTACTGTTTCTGCTTCCTAGACTGGTAAACCAAGTTTGTGTGGCTCCAGGGAGGCTGGACTTGCTCATCTTCCTCCCTGGGACCCACTGGACTGGCTGCCTCCTTGTTAGTTAGGTATCAGCTCAGGTGTCTCTTCCTTGCCCAAGGCAGCTATCGGGTTCTGGGCACCCATAGCCTAAAGGAGGAGAGGTTTCACTGGACACACAATTTCAAGGGATTCAGACCATGATTGGCTGCCCCAAGGCAGGACTGGCATGGCAGAAGGGCTTGTTCATCTCATGGTGGCCGGGAAGCAGAGCAGGGGAGCCGCACCAGAGGGGAAAGGACCAGGGAGCAGATACAGACCCATGCATGCAGAAGTGTGTGCTGTGCTGCTCCCCTGTGTGGCTCCCAAGCCTATCAAGTTGACAAAAGCTGATCCAACCTGGGAGGAAAAGTAGCTTTGCTACCTGGCTTCCTCCACCTCATTACTCTGTTTAACTTCTTCCTCCTGTGCATTATGCTGTGGGGTGACCTTGCAGATTGCCTGCCTTTGCCTCTAGACCAGAAGCCCCGTGAGGACAGGGGCTGTGTGTCCATCTGCAGAGCTAAGCATGGGCCTGGGATCAGCAGGTGCTCATGGACTAAGTGCTCTATGTGTCGAATAAGTGAAAGAATGGAGTCAAAAGCCACAGAAGCCTGCCTTCAGGGTCACCATCTGATGACGGGTGAGGCCACTTGAGGGACGAGGTGACATTTCTTTCTGTTGCCTTCAGGGGGATGTAGGATGCTTGCACCACTCTCCTCTTGGCCTCCCTCCCTGTTGGGTGGGTGGCTTCCGAGCTGAAGGTGCCCATGGGAAGTCCTTTCCTGAACGCCCCTGTTGATGACTGCAGTTGCGGTGGAACTGTTGTTGGGTGGGTGGCTTCCGAGCTGAAGGTGCCCATGGGAAGTCCTTTCCTGAACGCCCCTGTTAATGATGACTGCAGTTGCGGTGGAACTGCCCTTGCACACACAGGAAACAGAGGTCTCCGCGGACACTGCCTGCTCCATCTGAGTGAGGAGTGGACTCAGATACATGTCTCTTTTTGGTGTCAGAACCAAACATCCAATTCCCATTTGAATTCACACACAAGATTAGAGCGGCTTTAACAGGCCTATGAGAGATACTGGCAGAAACAGCGCAGACCTGATGAAAAGCATCTGGGAAGCACCAACGCAAGGGCAACACCGTGCATAGACTTAGAAGTCAGGCCCTGTAGCACAGGGGTCCTGCAGCCCTGTGGGGAGGTGAGCTTCCGCACACCAGAGGTTCCTAGGCAACCATGACCTGAGAAATAGCTGCCAAAGTGGGCACTCCTGAATGAACAGTGGGCTTCGGCTTCCTGAGGGCTGCTTAGTGCAGTGAGACTCAGAGGGGAAACACATTCAAGGGGCTTCATCGAAGCTAGGAAAGGAATCCGGAAAAGGAGGGTAGAGAGAGCCTGGGGCAAAAACTCAGGACCTCAGTTTCTAACAACAGGTGTGGACAGCTCAGGTGAGGAAGTGCTGCCACCTTCAGCTTGCATGTGGTGCATTTTGGGGGTGAGGCCTCCCCTCATGTCCACATAGCAGAGAGCTTGAGACTTAAGGCAGACGGCAGCATTTCAGGTAGCTTCCAATGCCCTGAAAACTCTGTGTCCCTGTGATTTATTTCCGAATGGGGGGCAAAAAATAAACAAAAAAAAAAACCTAATTTTTTGGATGTGGAGTCCACAAGAAATCTGATTCTTCAAGTAAATGTCTGAATGATGAGCAACTAAACTTTTCCATTCCCGTGAGAAGTGCTGGCTCCTGACTGCTTGACAGGGGCTTAATTGAGACTGCTGGAGAAGAGGGTGAACACGGCCTCCAGCTCCATCACCCTCTCGGACACCTCACCTCTGCCATTATTATGGTCCCCAAGCCACGCGGATGGCCACTTCCTTCAACAACACTGCTGCTGCTGTG
Organism: Fukomys damarensis; assembly: GCF_012274545.1. NCBI lineage: Eukaryota > Metazoa > Chordata > Mammalia > Rodentia > Bathyergidae > Fukomys > Fukomys damarensis. Next base: position 7,721,180 of record NW_022900913.1, read on the forward strand.
ACGATAACTGGCTTTTGAGCCCACAAGGGACCGTCCCTACACACATATTCAATAACGATCTTAATGTTCTTCTGGGCTCACTACATGATCAAGAGTGTAATTCTGAATTACACTTTTAAGTAAGTTAGAGCGAAGCTCCTTAAGCTTCTAGATAAGTTTGAAGAATTACATACATCTCAATTACAGGCATCTCAGTCCCAGAGTTGCCCAAATCCTTGTCATTTCCTAGCAAGACCGAACACCAGAAACATATTAGATTTCATGTTGCATCTTATTATGTGCGCAGGGAACAGTCGCGTGGCCTTGAAACTGCTCTGACATAAACCCCCTCACACTTAGGAGCCTTGTGAATGATTCCGCTGGATCAGAGAAACTTCCAACGCTAACAATGCAATCAATCTCCCAGTTATTCTGGCAACTACGAGCTGAATTCAGCACCTCAGACTTGGGGTGCTAAGACCACCTGGGCCTTACCAACCACACCGAGTGGGTAAGGGTGGATTTGGTGGCACTGCCCATTCCACATAATCAGTACAGCTCAGATTCTCTACCGAATGCCTCCACTCCAGAGATGGGGCATTCAGAGTCACAACTTCCTGGGTTCATGTTCACCTACGACTAGGGCAGCATTCATGGGGAAAACTGAAAGAGAACAATAGGTGGTGATGGCCCTGTCACCAGTTCAGTTCTCACCCTCGGGACATTTTAGAGCAAGGGTGACGCACTCCCTTGTAGGGTCTGTGTGTGGACGGGGGTGGGGAAGAAAAACATCTGCTCAGTGCACTTTTCTGTATGCAGCTGTGCAGATTTAACATGGAAACTCACCTTCCTCCGGGGCAAAAACATTTGCTATCAGAAAAATTTACCTTAGCCATGCTGGGTTTGGAAGACATTTCAATAAATCATCCAGTTTGCCCACTCTGCTTTCCTGTGAGTCCGCATGTAAATAACATCAGGGAACTGTGCCCCTGCTTTCAAGATGCCTTTGATAAGAGGGTCCCAGCGTGTGTGTAGGGTTATGCCCATTGCACTCAGTTTTATGGATGATCTAATCTGACCTGTAGTGTATTTCTGGGAAGGACAGATCTCCATGTCCTTGTGGCTAGAAGCTCATGGCTTTGAAGTTCTGCTTTTAGGGTGTCAGCCCCTCTACAGCAGCATCCCAATGGGGCAGAGATCCACGGAGACACTGGAGAAGTCGGGGAGTGCCCCAGACTTGGGAATGCTTCCGGGATAACCATGTGGGCAGATGGTGAAGGGAGCCCAGGCACAATTACTAGATAGGAGGGGCAGGGTGTGCTGGGCAGGAAGCGGACAGCCATCAAATGTTCAGGCTTCTCTCATGTCCCAAATGGGAATAAAAATTCACCAAGGAGGAAGGAAGGGCATAAAAGAGTAATGCCTCCCCAGAGACACTCTGCTCATCAGTTCTGATTAAGCTTCATGAACTTCTTTCAGGGTAAGTGGTTGGTGTCACGCGAAAGGAGAAAATGTCTAAGGGTTTCGAGTGATCGTAGTCTCTCCTCTCCCTTTCTGTCCCCTTCATTCCCCTCTCTGGCCCTGTTTCTACCCTCCTTCCCTTCCCTCCATGCCTAAGGGGCAAAGGCTAACCATACTACCCCCACCATCTTGGAATCTCCTCCACCGTGGGTTGTACCAGTGAAAAAGAATTCTGTGGCGACACCTCTGTCTAACCCATGGGGATGTTATGAGCTGGGCGAGCAAGAAGGAGACCGAGATAAAATGTGTGCAGGGACCACATTCCCATGGTTCTTCCCAGGACTGAGGTGCTGACTTCAGTTATCTCCAGCTTATCCCCAGTACAGTGCATGGGGATTGTGGCTGTCAACATTTCCAGAGATCTGACAGCCATGGGTTCCTCTGGGGCCCCAAAGTGTGGTGTGCAGCCCGAAGTCCCAGCCTTCTACCCTGTGCCTGGTCACCTGCTCTCTGGTGGGGGGGAGGTGTGGGGCTGCCTCACCTGTCATGGTGTCTTTCCTGGAAGTGTGTTCACCTTTACTTCCATGGTAAGTGGCGTTGCTGCCGGTGGACTCGTAGTCTGTTTTCCTTTCTTTGAGGCTGATCATTTCCCGAGGTGAAGCTGGGGCACTTGCTGCATAAAGAAACCAGAAGGACCATTGCTGGTGCCTCTGTCTCATTCTTTAGCATCGCTACCTTTTCGTGCAGATCGTTAAGGCCATGTGCAGCTGAACACACATCCACACATGCCTGGACTCCTGGATTTTTGGGTAGATTTTTGCTCTTGTCCTATCGGCTTCCTTCACTCTGTGACAACCAGTGTTTTGTAGTTAAAGGGGCGTATGTGACCCCCTGGGACCATCTTCCTTAGAGAGAAATCCTACAGAGACATGAGCAGCCCAGCATACATGCAGCAGTTTTCAGAATGAGGCCAATCTCAGTTTCTTTCTTTCTCTTTTCTCTCTTTCCTTTCTCCCTCCCTTTATTTTTTAAATTAGATGTATTTTAGAGGAGCTGTTATAACTTGAGTATCTCTAATCTGAAAAGCCAAAATGTGAGCGTTGATATGGCAGGTGGAAATGCCACATATGACAGACTGCAGTAAAATGATAAAAACCCACTATATAAAATTACCTTCAGGCCATGCATGTAAGGTACATAATGAAGCATAACTGAATTTGGTGGTTGGACTTGGGTCCTAGCCCCAAGATAATCTCATTCTAGATATACATCTCTTCCAAAATTTAAAAAGAAAGAGAGACAACAAAGAAAATCAGAAATCAAAAACATTTCTAGTTTGAAAAAGAGATATTCAACCTGTACTGGTATTGAAGAATCCATGATTAAAATAAACACAATTTGATGTAAACTTTGGGACACCTGACAGTGGCTCTAGAGGAAGGCATGAGGAAACAGCTGTCCCCAAGGGAGACTTGGGCGGACAGCACCCAGCTCACCAAGTTTCTCCCAAGGTGGCCTGGGCAGAACTGAACGAGCCCCCTTTTCTGACAGGGCCCCTTTGCTCCAGCTCTTTGGAAGACCCCCCCCCATAGGCTCGCGTACACACCTTACATTTCAGCTACTCACCCTGCTGTCCCTCTGTGTCCCCATTTCTAAAGAGATGGGCTGTAGTCCCAGCAGCACCTTCCCACCCCCACTGGGGAATGCAGTGATTGCTCAACAAACTGATCACAGAAACAGAAGCTGCGCTTGAAGTTTGTCTCAGGAGACAGAAGGGATTGGTACCAACTCAGTAGCCCTGCGGCTGTGAGATGCGGAAGAGGGGACGCGTTCTGGGGTGGGGGTGGGGACCAGTCCCTCACCCTCCTGGCCATTCTGGGTTGCATCCAGCTCAACCCAAGCTCAGCCCAGTACCAAAACGCCCCTGGGGCAGCAACACCTCTTCCCAGGAACTTCGTGGAAGGGTAGGGACCGGTGGGTCTGAATTTTCAGTGGCGGATTCTCAGATTGCACATTGAACAAGTTAAAGCCAGAATTTCCTGGGGGAATTCTGATTTTTAGCAAAAAGTCCTCTTTTCTTTGCTGGTGTACAAGCCTCTTTCTAGCCAAGTCTCGGTTTACCTTTTATAACATCAGTCCCCCTGTGTGCAGGGTCCCTTCACCCCAGCACCCTGGGCCGGCCTGTACCCTGAATGCTCCTCTCTTCCCATGTCTCAGTCATGGGTTGTGTCTTTCTGACTCAGTGTCTTCTGTGGAGAGATCCCTGTGCAGGCTGCTGTGGACAGCAGAGATGAGAAACACAAATTGTTCCTTAACCCAGAGGCCCAGTCCAGCAAGGAAAGGGATGTGCAAAGAGACAGAAGTTTTCCAGCCCTGGCTGCTGCTTAGAATGAGTTCCCAAGGCTCCTGAAATACTGATACTGGAACCTCATCTAACACAAGGGGGCAGAAGGGTCTGGGTGCCAGGATGGAAAAGCCTGCAGCACCCACTGCCCCGGGCACAGCTGGCATCACAGTGATGTGGCCCAGTGTCCCAGTCCCTTTCACACTGTGAGCCTGTGTGGGCGGAGGAGGCACAATTGTGTGACGGGGAGAAGGTGGGACAGGACAGAGCAGGCCTGGGTATTGGCCATCCCTGCCCTGGGTGAGGGGCCAGAGGACATGAGAGCAGAGACTGCAGCTCATTAATGTGGGGGTTCTGGGGCTCTGTAAGAATGACTGAGTCCCTAACAAGCCTCCAGCTTGGCTGTGCTGTGTCCGCTTCCTGCCTGTCCTCACGGCACCTCACTGACCTCTGCTGCTGTGCTCCTCTCTCCCAGGAAAGTCCTCTACTGTCCTTGCATCCTTACTTCTAGGTCTTCCCACAGAGGATGGCCTTTTAGGGGCCACCACCATGCAGTCATGCAGCGACAATCAATATTGGGAGCCTCTTGACCAAAGCTTTTAAAATTAGAGTCTAATATTGCACAGATGGTGGTGCTTGTGAAACCTTGTCAAGTGTGTAATTATCTCCTGAGACCTCACATGGGGCCTGTTCCCAGCCTCCTGGAAAGCAGGATTAAGCTCTGGGAAAAATTGAATCACACCAGCAAGTGTTTAGTAGGTGTTCTTGATGTGCCTGGCCTGGGCAATACCAAGCATGCCCTCGCTGAACTGCCACCTGTCCCCTTGGCCCCAGGAGAGGGTGCTTCCACTCCCTGGTGCCTTCCCGCTGATTCCATCAGCTCCTCTTCCTAGTGCGGCTTGGTTTGCTGCATTTCTGAATAATGAGAGCTTTTAAAGACACCCTCCTTATGTTCCTCAGACTCCATAACCAGAATTGTGGAGCAAGATGAGGAAGAGGCCACCTCTGTGCTTCCATGTTAGACGGAAGTATTTCCGGTCACAGGGAGGCTCCTGATTCTCAACTAGGGTTGGGCTAAGTGTCCTAAGCAATGAGGACATCCCAGACATAAAAGCTTTCATGGGCTGGTGGGGCACTTTATCCCAGCCCAAAGTGCCCCATTCACTCCCAGCTCTCCTCAAGATTCTGAGGAAACGATTGTGTAAACTTTTACGACAGTAGACCTCAGAGCCCAGAGGTGACCCCGAGGCCATGTTGCTGGACAGTGTCCTCTGCTCAGTCTCCTGAGATGCTGTCCCAGCACATACGATTTTCTCAGCAGAGGGAGTGCATGGCAGAGCGAAGGGCAAGCTATCATATAAAAGCCAAGATAACTGGGTGCGCCTGGGGACACAGCATCCCACAGCCGTCCTTCCTCGAGGAAAAGCAAAACGTAGAAATTGAAAGAGAAATTTTAAAAATGTACACCAAGAAAAAGAAGAATAAAAACCTATGCCACTTAGGCTGCTCAACAATGTGTTCATGTTTTACCTTTCACTGTTGTTCCCTTTGGTCTTTGGCATGGCATAGTATGGCTGAAAAGCAGGTAAAGTATTTTTACAAAGAAAAAGTTAAGCTAAAAACTTAAGCAATAGAAATGTGAGAAAACTAGGAAAACTGATAGGAAACGACTTAGAAGTCAAAGTTATCAGAAGCATTTATCTATGGCTGTTGGTGGTGATAAAACGCTAGCTGGACATGGAGCAGTTACGGAAGCATCAGTGACAAATGTCAAGTGTGTTCACACCGAAGGGGGAAATGGCACTTCCTATCCCCTTTACTCTCGTATCCCAATTACAGCTCAGAAAATGCCAGTTTAAGTTTAAATTTCAAAAATTGCCCATGGAAACCCTGCTGTACAGACTCTTGAGAGGTGTGCAGTGTTTTCTCCAGCAGGCAGGTTGGCGATGGGCATTTCCTGCATGTGGAAGCCGCTGGAGAGAGATTTGCCCTGACTGAACACACACAAAATAGCCCATGGCATAAAAGGAAAACAGATTCGCTTCCTATTTCTGGCCGAGGTCTGGATCGGGATGCTCTCCTGTGTGGGGCTCTTGAGGGCCGACTGGGCTGCCTTGGCACCTCTTACCTGAGCGGTTGTTGGGAGACACGCGCACAGGGGAGATGGAGGGCGTGCGGGAGGAGGAGTAGGGCCTTTGCCGGTCCCTCTCGATGGTTGATGACGAGGCTACAAAGTGATACTGTGACCATCCATCCTGCAAAAGACACACAGCTCCTGTTAAATGGGGAAGGCAGAGTGGTTCTGCACCTCTTGACGTTTCCGAGGCCCGGGCCTTTGAATTTGCAAAACATTTCTACTTGATGTCAGAAGAGATTATGGAGCTGCGGGCATCATCAGACTAACGGAGAGAAAGGGGAATGCAGACACCGCCTCCTTCTGCTGCCCAGCTGCTTTTAGAGCCCACTTTCTTTCCCGAATGTTGAGTAAATGATCACTTTGCAAACCTTTCTTGGCCAGAGGCTTTTATTAAATGCAAATATGATGCTCTGAATGTCAGGCCACCCCGAAGATGTCTATCTGTGCCACCTGGCTGCGGCCCTGCCCACATCCTCCCAGCCTCTGACTCTTCCCGCAGTGCCCGCTCGCATCTGCAGAACCAAGCTGAGCAGGTGCACGGCACAGGCGCCCTTCTTTTCCGCCCACCGCCCTCACCGGCTGGTTCCAAGCTCCTTCTCTGTCACAGACGACACGCCCTTGTCTCCAGGCATTCGCACACCCGACTGTCACACTTTTCAACCTAGAGCCTGTTCAGAACACATCTTGCCAACCTCTATGAGTTTCCCAACACCCAGCTAATATATGAAAAGGATATGTACCGTTTTCGTGATAAAAACATACAAATAGGGCTGGGGATTCAGCTCAGTGCCACCACACCTGCTTTGTAAGCACAAGGTTGTGAATTCCATCCCCAGAAACAAAAAACAAAAAAAAACCAAAAACCTATATAAATATATTAGGACTCATTTTGTGATTTAGAAAGCATAAGAAAGGAAATAAAACAGCTATTGAGACCCTCCCGAGAGTTCCTATTAATATTCACCATCTTTAAATTCCAGCCTTTTAAAAAACTACATTTCTATCCAAGCAATGGGTCGAATAGTACTGGCATTATTGTAAAGAAGATCACCCACTCCACTCCCAATTCCTGCTTCACAGACAGAACTGTTTCCGGCTCATTTAGCTTTTTTTGGGGGGGTAAAGTGAAGTGATGTGTCATCTTTTAAGGGATTCAATGCTTTTTAAAGAGTCACTGAAAATATTATTGGATGAAAACTACTAAAGAACATAATTCATGCGCATTTTGCCGTCCATGTCTCTAATTTTTGTTGCTCATGTTCTACTTGATTGGTACTATAGAGTCCTAGAGGAGAAGTACATTATTTTTACTTATTTTCAGTTTAAATAAGATGACTTTATTATTGCTTTTTAATCTCTGATAATTACCTTGAAGTATTGGATTAATTTATTGTTAAATTTTTTTTATTAGTGCACGTGTGCATAATGGTCACATTCTCCGTGGGGAACTGGTGTAGGGTATGGCACACGTACTGACTGTTTTTTACATCCCCCCTTCCTGTCTGCTCCTGGCATCTCTTTGATCCCCTTCCCATATATGAAAGATCTTTCTATTTCCTATTTATCTTTTATTTTGCTTTTTACGTATATTTTGAGTTTCTCATATAAGAGAAACCATGACATATCTAAACTCGTGCGTCTGCCTTATTTCACTTAACATTAAGGTCTCAAGCTGCATCCCTTTTCCTGCCAATGAATCAAGTTTGTCTTCCTTCACGGCAGAGCAGTACTCCATTGTGTATGAACATCACATTTTTAATCCATTCATCTACTGATGGACATGGAGGCTGCTTTAAAGATTTGGCTATTATGAATTGTGCTGCTGTAAACATCAGTAAGCATAGGTCACTGTATTATGATGCCTTTAACGCTTTGGGGGAAGATAACTAGAAAGGGAAGAGCTGGGTCAAGAGGAATTTCTAGTTAGTTTTTGGAGGATCTCCATAGTGGTTGGAAGTACATTATTTTAATACATACTAATGGATATTTACTATGTAATAAGATTCTCTCAGCGTCTGAAGAGGTAGAAGACATAATTATTCTCATTTTACTGAGGACAGACTTGAGCTTTTGGAAGAGCTACCCGGAGTCAAAAAGTAAGACGTAAAAAGTGCTAATGTCAAAATGCGATGAGCTAGTAAGTGTGTGAAAGAAAAAAGAAAGTGGAATTGCGGGGGAGAGGCACCACCAGGGGGAGCACTGGGTGGCTGCGGATGGGGATGGCAGGGACCAGGACCCACACCCCGAGGACAGCGGCTAAGCCCCAAGCCAAGGGAAGGACAGATGACAAGTGTGCTCAGGTGAGAACACGAAAGGCTCCTCTGACTGAGGTGGAGCGGGCCTGGGGACCAGGAAGGAAGGAGCCTTCTGAGGGTGGAAGATGGGGGTGGGGACAGAAGCTGCAATTCCACCGGGGGGGGGG
>NW_022900913.1:7729873-7745456 GCF_012274545.1 Fukomys damarensis
CCGGGGGGGGGGACACTGCCTCACTTGGGGGCTGGTGGGGACCGAGGGGAGACTGGCATCCACACGAGGGGTCTGCTGATGACTGGGCTGAGAAGGCCAAGAGGGAGCAGTCCAGCCTTCCCCAGCTTCAGAGCCAAGAACAGAGGACTGCAGGTCCCATTTCCTGAGGCAGAACAATGAAGAGGAGTTCAGGAGGGAATCCCAGGCTGCCTCCGAGACAGTTGGCATTAGAGATCCCCGTGAGAGCCCAGGAAGAGGGGACCGAGAATCGAGCAGAATCTGAAAACCAGGACCTTAGGAGCTGGAGATGAAACTCTGCAGTTGAGCATATAAATATTACTCAAAGCGAAAGAGTGGATGAAATGTTACAAGTGAGGGCAAATGAAGAGAAGCACAGGACAGGTGGGGTGAGCCCAGGGTGCTCTAGGATGTAGGGGATGCAAAGAGCTGGAGAAGCTTCCAAGGATGCTGAGGCGGCATTGTGAGCTGTGGGGAGAAAAAGCGGGAGGTCAGGCAAGACCAGGAGAGCAGACTGGGGAGAGGGGAAGGAGACAACCACACAGCCAGGACCAAGCCCTCACTGGTCTTTGGAAGAAAGAAGCCATAGCGATGGAGCCACAATCACATTTTTTGGCCAAGCTGACAAATGTCTGACTCCAGTAGGCTCAGTAGATACTGCAAGTGGATGAGGGGAAAACCAGAAGGCTAGTCAGCCCATGGAAAAGTGCTGCTCTGAAGGGGAGGAAAGCAGGGCCTGAAGTGAGCAAGATGTTTAATAACCCCTGGGAGACACTGCAGCACTTAGTGTGCGGCTGGGAATGAGTCAACATGGAGGAAGAAAACACTGGTGACACAGTGAGGAGAGGGAAACACCGCAGGAGGAAACAGGGCTGATGTGATTCACGGAACGAAGGGGTCACTGGCCACAGATGCAGAGAAAATAAGTGAGGTCATCTGCTCAAATTAAGGGTGGGTAGGAACTTAGAGAACAGAAGAGGAGCGAGGAAGGGAAGGGAGTAAGAAGTGCGGCCAGTTCTAGGGGTGGGTGGGGCGGCAAGATGGCGGCAGCCGGGTGGCTGGGACACTGCCTGAGGTGTGTGGCAGAGTTTAGAATGACACGAGCCGTGAGCAGGGCAGTTTGCTGTTCTCCAGCTGCATCCAGGAGGAGTGGGTTAGGGTTAGAGGGAGTCAAGAGGGCAGTAATTTGGAGAGCGGCAGGGGCAAGGGAAAGTCATGGACGCCCATGGGCTCTGAGCTGGACAGAGGTAAGTGAACCTGTGAGGGAGGGGAGCGAGAGGGAAAGGAGCTAGGGAATGAGAGGCCCTGGGCAGAGGCCGTTGGGATCCCAGCTGCCAGGGCTTTCCTGAGCTAGGAGGGAAAAGAACCTTCTCGGAAGAGCAATGAGGGACAAGGAAAGCACCTACCCCACCTCCAGGGTGAGGGGCACAGCGGCGAGAGGACAGGATGAGAGGTGAAACAGCATTACACGAGGGGTGGGGAGTGTCCTGAGCTTTCTAAGCATTGGAGCAGGAAGATTCAACAAGAGGGCAGGCAGTGGGCACAGAGCGGATCACTGGCACAGCACGGGTCGACAAGGGAAGAGGGCGGGTGGGTGGGAGGAGGAGGGGCTGCTTTGGAGCTGATGAGTCCTGAGCCCAGGGACCATGAGGGCCCCGTGGGTGCTCCCTGGGGTGATGAGGACTGAAGCACGTCAGGCGCAGAGGACTTCTCAGGGGAGGAAATGTCTGCACTGCGATTCTGTGAGTCTCCCCTAAATTCCCTAGGGGCAATGACAGGCGAGGCAGAAAAGTCTGTGAAGTATGGTGCCTGTTTCAAAGGTGTACGCACCCATCACTCATATAGGGGAAGGGTTAGAAATCATTTTATAAAAGCTACCCCTTTATTCTGAGGAGCATGCTTTGTTGATAGAAAAATCCTAACTCTGACCAGAGGAAGGTAGATCACCTTATGTTTGTTTCACCTGCAATTTTGAAGGCATATTTTTTGTTTGTTTTGGTACCAGGGATTGAATTCAGGACCTTGCACTTGTGAGGCAGGTGGCAGCACCACTGAGCTCAATCCCTGGCCCTCAAAGTTACATTTTGAGGTTCCAAATTGGCCAGGAAACAGCTTTACTCAAGATGGCCTGTGTGAGTCAGAGTAGGTAATGATATTCTCATTTTACAGTAAGCATCCTGGCAAATATTTGATAAGTCCCAAGACCTAAGTAGACAGAAGATGTAGATGTGGGACCACTCTCAGTTGGGTTTTATCTAGGAGGACATCATTGGGTTTCTCAGCATCTGTGTCTCTTATACAGGTGACTGGGGACATGTGCTGTTCAGCAGTTCAGATTTCATGATGTTTAAGTTATATTCTGACCAATAAGTGGCTCTATCTCTGGAAATGTCAAGGAAGTGGATGTGCTTACAAAACTGCTGACAAAAGAACTCTTGCAAGGACTCATGAAAAAGGCTTTGAAATCCCTCATTACGCCCAATCCCGAGAATGCTAATGCAGGACAGAAACAAGACCTGCAGGTAATGTCCGCAGATGGGATGATGGGGTGGGTGAGCGGGTCCCCAAGCATGAGGAAGAGACTGTGGTAAGAGACACTGAGAACACATGCCCAGAGTCAGACAGCTCTGCGCCGGGCCACCTGGCACAGGTGTGTAGGCACAAACTTTGAGCAGAGGTGGGGAGATGGGAGTTTAAGGAGCTGGGCAGGTAGGAACTGAATTAAAGCTCTTGGTTAGACCAGTGACCCAAGCCATAGCTGAGGAGCTTCGGGCATGGCAGGAAGAAAGGGTGACCTATGGCCTCCTCCCTCTCCATGCATTGACACAGTAAAATTTGCCCTTGCTCCTCTGTGGAATTCAGTACTGCTGCATTCAGCAGAGCCTGGGCAGGGCATTCACATTTGGATTCTGATGGTCTGTACTTGCATGTCACAGAAACCAGCGTGACACTGGCTGCTGGAGACCCAGATGCAGCTGGGCCAGGGTGTAAATCAGTGAACACTCGCACATACATAGTTATGCTGAGTAACTAGCTACCTTGAGGACCCACCTCATGACTCTCTGTAGTTTTTACTGTGTGAAATTTTTGGTCATTCAATGGAAAAAATGTTTTGCTTTCTAAGAGGAGAAATGAAGCTGTACTTTCTTTGGGAAAGCTATTGCTCAGTTCACGTTCAATTTCTCTCACATACATGCTATCTAGCCAGCTAACCATCAATCTGCTATTCACTTACTTCCCACTGCCGCCCAAAAAGGCTACAAAGTGGCTTACATAAGCATGTACAACTCTGCACATTGTCTTTTCAATCCTTATTTGCCTCCTTGATCACTATTTTTTTCTCATTAAAATTTGAATTGACTGTCAACCAGGGATTTCTTGGTGACTTCTGTTCAGTTGGGTTCTTAGCTTCAGGTCCCCTTTGCAGCATTGCTATGGCTTGCAGGGGTTAGATAAGAAGGCACAGGAAGAAAATGGAGGGTGAACAGCCATAGTAACTAGGGAGGGCCGTTAATCCTCAATATTGACGATAAGGAACTATTTTCTCATCCGTGGCTCAGCAGCCCTCTGGCCGGACGACCCCGGAGTGGTGCCCTTCAGCTCCACACCCAGCTGGGCTGTCAGAACAGTGATAGGATATCTGTGCCTCAGATTGGTTTTTATTTTTAACACATAAAACTTAAAACTGGAGGCTGTTAAATTGTTCCAAGCAGATAGAGATGGAAATCCAAAGAGAAGAGGAGTTCAAACTCACTGGACTTTGCATTGCCACCAGGAATCATCTGATTTTCTCTATTGTACCCTTTCGCTGCCCTTCCACCAGTTCTGGCTTCTGTGCTAAAGTTTCTGATGTGTTTTCTTACCAAGTTTATTATTCGCTAAGGCTACCGTCTTCCCCCACCACATTTTCAAGGATTCAGAGTGCAAGAGGGCAAAGTCACAGCCCTTCAACGGCTGGGTCTCCATGGTATGGCTGGGTCATGGTCACTCTATTTAGTTCCTACAGAGCTCGGAACTGTGAGGCCTCTTCAATGATAACCCTGCATTTGACATTTTTAAACATCCAGCAGAAATCTCCAAGCAAAATGTTATTTCTGGGAGACTTCCGCAACAGAATGGGACGAAGGGGCTACGTGGCATTGAGACCGGCTAGGATGACACTTGCTCGCCTCACAGCTTCCGGTTCTGGAAACCATGCATGGTATTCAAGTCAGATGAGCACAGGGGTCGGTGGGTTCTGGCGCAAGGGATGAGCTAGAGCTGTTTGTCAAGGCTCAGCACTGCTCTCGGGAATCCACTCTTCCCCTGGATGCATTACCTGGGGTCTTGGCAGAGAGAGGGGTGGGATTACTCTGCCATAAAGAAAGATAACGAGTCATTTGTAAGAAAATAGATATGCTTTGAGACCATAATGTTAAGTGAAATACATCAGATGCACAAGCTTAAATATCCCGTGGTATAAATGAAGAGCAAAACACAGAGAGATCACAGGAAGTAGGGAGTTAGATTTAGCTCAAATGGGAAGGAGACCAAGAGATGAAGAGAAGTAGAGGGAAAGACAAAAAAAAAAAAAAAAAGAAGATGTGTTATGTACCTGTACCAACGCCACACAAGGAATGTAGGCATTACATACTGCAAACGTGGTAACAGAAAAGAAGGAAAATGTCAACAAGGAGTCTGCTCCTCTCTCCTCGATTATATTAGCGTTACAGTTATAGGTAACTCTGTTTTGCCTTCTCCTCCGTAAATCAAGGGCAACAAGATCTGTAAACTTAGGGAGTTCTAAGGACAGTGATGCCTGCGGTGTACCTCTTGAGACTGTGTTTAAACTGTTCTGCAATTGTTCAGCGTGGGGCCTGGGATGATTCTCAGCAAAGCAACCCTTCTTTAAATCGCTAATGTTCCATAATGCCGGGATCACAAACCAGAGCCTTGGAAATGGTTTGCCCAGGTGGGTCTGACTCCTCATTGGAAAACACAAACCATTTTTAAAGTGCTAAATCTGAGGAAGCCCTCAGTTCCCGCTCCTTTGGGAATGTCAGAGAAGCCGGCTAGGGGAACAAAAACAGGACGCAACCCAGGGGAGAGGGGCCACGCCCGGGCTGAACTCCCCTCACACCGCTCCCCAGCATCACAGATCGGAGCTGTCCCGCAGCACCTTTGCTTTTTCTACCTGTTGAATCTTACCTGTTCTGCTCGGTCCTGTGCCCCATAAGAGGGAGGCGGGCAATGCACGTTCATCCAATCACTACTGCTAACTGCACCGTGCCTCTGAGACTCGGGGAACTTCTACTTTTGCAGCACCAGCCTTCTTTCCTTCTGCTGACCGACAGAAGGCTGTGCACGACGCGTGAGGCCGTCCACTCTGGCTCTGGCTGTGCCTCGTACATGCGAGCTGGACTGAATGATCTAAGAGGGCGCTGCTAATTCTTGTCGATGAAGTGCTGACCCTGTCACAGGTTTTACAGCCAGCCTCTGTCGTTCTCCCACTCTGCTGTTCTATAGCAAATGAAAACGACCAGCGCCTTACTATTTTATCTTAAATTTTAGCTTAGAGCGACCTCATCAGTCCTCATCTGGTGCTGCTGGTCTGTCTTTCCTGACGCGCAGGTGGGCTGAAGACAGGGTTAGTTTAAATAGTACCAAACACAGGGGCCTTCGGTTCACCTGTTTTGCAGTTGAAGCTGCAATTTCTCTCAGCTGTCTGTGTTTCAGTGCAAAGCATGTGATCTTGCCTCCTCTTTAGGGAATCTTGAAAGTAATTTTGAAGCGTCATTATATCTGCCTGCACACCTGACCCCAGGCTGGTGCTGATTCTGGGCAGATCTGTCCAAGTGCACAGCACTGCCCCCCCATTTCTACTGACCCTTGTGTCTTGCAGCACAGAAAATGCAGTGCTCCCCAGAATAAGCCTGCAGGAGGACCAGGAAGAAAGGGCAGGAAGGGAAAGCAGGCCCCACTTCTTGCTAGATACACTGCACACGCGTTTGAAGTCAGGCACAGCTGCCCACAGCTACTGTACTGCCCACACCTACTGCCAGAATGTGCCCACTTGGCTGAAGTTCTGCTTACTGAATGGGCCACCTTGTGGGGACATTACTAGGCAGGGAACAGGGATGACATGGTCACATTCCCAAGTGTGCGTAGCAAGAGGATTAGAGGGATGGAGAAAGTTTGGGTGATGGAGTAGGAACCACGGGTGTGGGATTGTGCTTCGTCTCCTGCCAGTCCCCGAGCCCAGGGATCACTGGGTGAAGGCAGGTACTGAGAGATGGAGGAGAAGGAGAGGGACTGGGGAGCGAAGTTGGCTCAGTCCACAGGGTAAAGAGTGGGCAAAAGCGGGGAGAGAATGAACATCTCAAGGGTGGCTAACAGGAAAGTGATTAGGGAGAGAGAAGGGGGATATATACACATCCTCACTAATGAGATGAGACCGAACAGGGAATGGGCTTTCGAAGTACTGCTTGTAGCCTCTGACCTCTGCTTCGGAGAGACCAGGGTAGTGGCATGAGGTTAACACAGAGAACAGTCACAGCAGGGTAAGGAAATGCTGGTGTTCTCTGCAAGTCTGCTTCTGGACTAAGTTTTGGTAGGCTTATCTTCTCTTCTTAGAATTTAGATCTGGCAAATTTTGCTTCTGCTGAAGGACATCTCTGACTCAGACACAAGCTTTAGAAAACAGCTAACCTTGAGAAGGCACATGATTTCCATTTCTGGTGGAGATATTAATTGGAATCTAATAGAAATAACAGGACACTGATAGCTAGGATGTGGTCACTGGCCTTTTTCTCTGTGTTTCTAAGCAGCTGTGGAACTTTCTTAATCTAGGAAGATTTATTTGGTTGCAAAACAAGGGTTTCTCAGTGGGTATACAGAAACCGTTTGGTGCTGAAGTAACAAATACAAGTTGTTTTTTTCTTTTTTGCCTTAGCTGTCCTTGAAGGTGCCACAGCCCATAAAGCTTGTCAATTCTAATTTTCCTTGAGTGACTGGAGATATAAAGAAAAGCGTGGTGAAAATCCTCTGGGCTTTTAGCAGCCTGAGCTCATCTGCTTGTCAGCCTCAGACACTTAGAGCTCACCCACTTGCGTTCGCAGATAAGATTTCTGCATTGGGAATGATTTTTCAAATCAAACTTAAAACCCAAGTTTCTGTCACCTTCTGGGAGAGGGAACTAGCTGAGATGTTATGCTCACCTGTGAAAGACTTAATTATTCCAAAGTGTGCCAGTCATGACTGTAATCACATGAAGTGGAGAAAGAAAATATATAAAATCCTCCTTAATTCAATGAAAGTTACAGAAGGAACGGGAGTAGAATATTCCATGCATGGTCTGGGTGATGGAACAGCAAGCCCCATTTTGCCCCTCCTCTTTGGTGTAATAAAAGAGATTTCCATCTATGTTTAAGGTAAACTGTTTGCTAAAGATTCATTTAAGCTAATTCCATCAACAATTCCAAAAGCCATTAGAGCTAAATATTTAAACTAAATTTTAAGGGCCAAAAGGGAGTATTTGCAGTTTAATGCAGAAATAAATACCACCTGACACAACAGTTGCTTTCATTAGTTTTTTTTTGTTTTGTTTTTCAGCTCTGTTGCTTCTAATGAAATTTAATTAAGTTGATTCGGATACTTAAAGGTACAGTAAATGCGGAGATGAGGATCTTCTGTGGTGCCGTCTTTTAAAAGCAAATGCTGTGTTAATCTGTTTTATGAATTCCATTTAACCCAACTGGCCTAATCTGAAAGAACCAATGTCACCTAGAAGATTGGACAAGTTGGAAGGAAGTGTCTGTAAGTCAAAAAAAGTAATATCGTTGTTAACTGTCAGGAGTTCATTTGTATCAACAAGGATGAAGAAGAAGAAGAAGAAAAAAAAAAAAGAGCCTGGAAAAGTGAAACAAAACCAGACCAGGCCTCTTATTTCCCCAGTGGCACCTCTGAGATCAAAGATCTGACTTGGGTGGCCCTCAGCTGAGTGTTTTGTGTCCCAGTTAATACTGCAAAATTAACTTTGGAAACTGAAAATGCAAGAGTCCAGCCTTCAGCTTCACAAATCCAAAATGTCTTACATTACTTGGAAGAGGCAGCTGTTTCTTATACACATCCATCCATGGTTAACAAGTTCGAAGCCCACCTGGGTGAGGACAAGTCCGGGGGAGGCTGGAACAGGCAAGAGATGCTCCCCCTGCCTGGCCCAGACTCAGGTAGCCACCAGGGTGCTTTCATGCAGTCAGCACTAACAGGTACCTTGCACTGAGCTAGGGAGGGTGAGAGGCATGTGCTCTGGACAGATGGAGAGGGATGGATATTTGGACATGTCACACCAGTAGCCACTTGCAACAAGAGCTCTGACGGATGAGTCCGGGTTATTATGAGGAATTGTTACTGGCCTTGGGGAGCTGGAGAAAGTCAAGGAAATTTCCTAAAGGAAGCCACAGTAAACTGAGATAGAAATATGCAGGCTTGGAGGGAAAGAGGGGAGGTTGAGGAATTAACTCAAATGCAGGTGATGCAAAGGCCCTGGAACATTATGCCTACGGAGGAAGATAAGGCACAGAGACAGGGTGGTGAGACTGAGGAAAGGAACTGAGGGGAGGGGAGGAGAAGATGGGCCTAGAGCGGTGGGAGGATTTTGTGCTGAGACAAACTGGACACTACTGGAGAGTTTTAATCAGATTTGAATTTTAAAAAGTGCACTCCAAATGCTTAAGGGAAAGCAGAGTGCAGATGGTAAAGATGACTCCACAAAACCAATTAGGCAAGAACTTCCCCAGGCCCTTGGGCAATGAAGCTGCAAGCAGACTTGAGAGATATTTAGGAAATGGAGTCAATGTGGTTTGATGCTAAACACAGGAAGGCGATACTAACTAGATAACTCTCAGATTTCTGCAGAGAACAGCAAAGTGGTTTGCGGAGTGGGCAGAGTGGAGGAAGAATGGGCTTGGGATGATACCGAGGGCCGAGGGTGCGGTATGTGGCCAGCCAGGGGCTCGCGAGCTGTCTGCGTGGAAATGTGGCCGCGCTGGCTGTGCCCCGGAGCCGACACCTGTGCAGAGTGCAGGAGTGCGGACCGGAGAGAGAAGTGAAAGTGGAGAGCAGTGGCACCCAAACGTGCTGAAAACGGGGTGAGCAGATGCGCTCATCTGTTTGGGAGGCATCAGGTGCGAAGCCTCACGGGAGCCAGGAGACCGCCACGGACAGAGGAGAGGCAGAGAGCACGGTGAGAAAAAGATGAGGCGCAGTGACGGAACCCAGGAGGAGACTGCTGGAGGGGGGCAGGGTGGGGACTGGTCCCCCATCTGCTCCCTGTCCTTCTTGGTCAGGCACCTGGACAAGTTGGCCTCTGCTGGCCACGCGACAGAGACTAAGCCACGGAGGCAAGGATTCGGGCACGCGCTCTGCCAGGGGTGGCTGGGGGACCTTACACCACACTGGGGCCTCAGGTGGAGAGGGGCGGCTCACCCACCGGCGCGGCTGTCCAGGATGGCTACCCGGGCAGGAAAACTGAGTGTGGAGCTGGAGGGTCAGACGTTGTGGCCTCCATGGTGCTGGCAGTGTCCCCTGCTCTTCAGGCCACACAGACGAGGAGATAAGGACAGCAGCGCCACTAGGAGCAAGCCCAGGGCAATGAGATGGGAGCGGAGTGAAGAGCTGGGAAGCGGGGAAGGCGAGCAAGGAAGCCGACTGCGAGGGCCGGAGTCGAGAGGGTGGTCAGGATGGGACGTTCCTTCCCTAAATCAGAGGCGCAGAGAAAATACTGCTGTAGCAGAAGAATGACCAGGGGGAGAGGCCGAGGAAGCAACACGGAGAAAAACAGACACAACAAAGTCCTTGTTTGTATAAAAGGACTTCAGAAACCTGGACCATAGATAGTGGGGAAAACCTTCACACATTAAAATAAATAGAATGTAAGTCCAGCACGAGCTGTGGATACACATTATGTCACCGGGTGAAGTCACCCGTTATGGATATATTCACCTCAGTATTTCCAGAAGCTGCAAGACACACAAGGACAGCACAGGTGCTCAGTGAACATGAGTGAAATGAATGTGGAAAGGGCCTTCTGCTAGTAGCACTCGGATGCCGGTGCTGAGAACAGCCGTGTAGTTATCACCCAAGGAGAAGCCGCGGGTCTAGCAGACACCCGCACAGAGGAAAGCCCAGTGGATGTGCATTTTGTTCTGGTGCTATGATTTTACCAGTGGTGAATCTGTCTTCTGGCGAAGTGGAACCTTCAGGGTGTGCGGCGTCAAGGGGTTTCGCAGAGGACAGCATGGGACACGCGAGCACAGCAAGCTCCACTGTGAGGAGCTCGGGCAACCTGTCAAGGTCGCTGTGCTCAGACAGGGCCGCTGCAGCCGGAAGACACACGCTGGCACTTCCACATTCTGTGCCCTCACTCCTCCCCTCGGCAGCTGCTGGTATTTGTTTGTTTGTTTTTACGTTGTTCAAGCTACAAAACATAGTCTGAAAATCTGAGAGGTCTTCTGCTGCCTTAGCCTCCGTGCACAGCACCGAGGAGACACAGACGTGGGCTGGCTGTCAAAGTTAAAGCCAACTGGAAATTCCGGTGGAAGCCTTTCCAACGAGACAGGAGAGCTGCAGGATCTCTCCAGAATGTGCAGTTTTTATAAAACCTGTGCTCAGAGAGTCCAGAGGACTGTGGACGGTGGGGAAGGTCTCTAGATGAGAGCCCTCCCGCACTCATCTCTTCCGGCTGCTGTCTGGCACACTGGTGCACTGAGGGCGGATGGGAGCGCTGCGGTGGGAACAGCTCTGCAGATGGGAACAGTTCTGCGGGTGGACGGCAGCGGAGGAGGAGGACCCGTGCCCGACTCCAGGGGGCCGTTACATCACACTTCGACTGTTATGCTAGGATTTTCATGCCCAGAAGGATGGGGGATGAATAATGGCCTCCAAAGATGTTCTTCTCCTAATCCCCAGAAACCGTGAATATGCCTCCTCCAACGGAGAAAGGGACTTGGCAGAGAAGATTAAGTCACAGATCTTGCCGGGGGAGATCATTCTGAATAAATCAGTGGGCTCACTGTCATCACAAAGGCTGCTCCATATAATAGAGACTTATCTTGGTGACACCTTGTCTCCAAAATCAAATAAAATCAGGCTGGAGGGTAGAGCTCAGTGGTAGCCCACCCAGCTAGCATGCCGGGGTCCAGTGAGTATTAGGAAACAAGGAGGGGGAATTCAAGAAGTCACTATCAAATAAAATCAGGCTGGAGGGTAGAGCTCAGTGGTAGCCCACCCAGCTAGCATGCCGGGGTCCAGTCAGTATTAGGAAACAAGGAGGGGGAATTCAAGAACTGGGGCAGGCAGTGTGAAACTGGAAGTGGAGAGAGCAGCAGAGGTGCTATGTTGTTGGTTTTGAAGGCGGAGGAAGACGCCGGGGGCCAAGGCATGCAGACTAAACCCAGGGCTGGAGAAAGAAGGAAACGGGCTTTCTGGAGAACACCTGGAGGTCATGCATCCTTGCCACCACTGATTTCAGCCCAATAAAACACATTTTGGATTTCTGATCTCCAGAACTGTAAAGTCTCCCCCCACACACACACAGGTATTTTTTTTAAGCTACTAAGTTGGTAGGAATTTGTTAGCAATGCAACAGGGAGCCGATGCAGATGGCAGTGACATTTCTAACTTTGAATCATGTTCATGCTAAGGTTTACTAAACATCTTGTCTTAGAATTGTGAAAACTTGCATATGATTAAATAACCATAAGATTCCGTGGCAGGATGTTAGTGTGATTTTTCCATACGGCCTGCTGTGGTGGTTGATGAGATGTTCCACACCGTGGGCCACACCCACGGAGGAAAGTACTCCATGGACCATAGGGCTGGACCGTAGGGTTCTGCAGGATGAGTGCGTGTGCCGCCTCCAGGTGATTCGAGACGTGCTTCAGGATCCTGTAGAGATGGAAGAGTCTCCCCTGAGGTAGACAGTGGCGGAGCATCCCCTGCCCCACCTCCCCTGAAGCCCAGAGAGTGAACTTGACCATGAGATTGCTGGGATTGGCCAGAGCCTCTCGCCTTGAGTGACGTTAGCAGGATGACAGGAGATTCACAGTCAGAGATGAACGGAACATGGAGCTCGGGAAGCTCAGGTTTCGGGTCCACCTGCTGTACTCATGCACATTTTTATACTCATAATTTTATGCTTCCTTATAAACAGCACTTCATACACAAGAGTACAGGAACACGAGAGTGCATCTACCCGGAGTAAGTGCAGCGGAGGAGCGGAAGCCTGAGACCGATGGGCGGTGTGCAGCTGGCTGGAGGAGGCCAGGCCAGGCAGCCCCTCCCACACACACCCACATGCATGCGCACATCTGCGCACGGGAGGTCCTCAGGAGGGGTGGTACCTCTAAGTGACCACATTGCTGCCCCCATGGGAGGAGCTGGCATGGGGGGGCATCGCCCACCAGTAGCATAGACCAGAGCCGGGCTACAACCGCAATGGCCAGGTCAGCTGTCCTCGTTATGGGTGCCCTTGCCCGGCTCAACCTGACTGGGGGCACTGGGATGGGTGACAGAAAAGCTATGACAGAGAGAGGAGGGAGAGAGAAGAAATAGTTCATGGCAGCCGCATGCTAGAAAAAGAAACAGGGACCTTAAGAGCATCTTTCTGCTCCTTTTATCTTATCCACACTACCAGGATTAGGGCAGTGGCAAACCCATCAGCTACCACTATAGTAATCACTCACCCTCAATCCCAGCATCACACACTGTAGATCCAGCCACCTCTGACCACGTGAGGCTGAGGCGGGGGCATCCAGTCCCAAACCCTAACATGCTCTTTCTCAAGCAGATTAAGGTCCTCACAGAAGTAACATCACACGGTCTGCTGGGATCCACCAAAAAGGAAGAGGGTAAGTTTGATCACCCCAAGCAAGCAACAAAAATGTGTGCAAACTTACAGAGCTTTCTACTTTGTGATCCAAGCCCTCCTAAAATGCATTGTCTCTAGAGTACTTTTACAGGGCTTGACTTACAGTGCTCTGAATGGAAGCCTCGTGATGGAGTGGAATTATAGAGGAAGCGTTTAACTGGGGCCCCTTTTGCGGATTTGCCCAGACCTGGGGCCCTATCCCGGCAATAGCTATAACTTAGTCACTTCTTGTTTAGCAACTGTCATGTGTATCGATTTCCACTTCTGCACAATTGATTTTTGCTTCTCTTCCCATTTGTGCTTTTGTTTTTGGACAGCTCTCATACGACGAGTGTCTGAGAATTGTCTTTGAGAGGTCAGGGGACCTCGTGAAGAAAGACAAGAAAGACCTTTTTTTGTCAATACAAACATCAACAAGTAAATGCCTAGGTTTATAGGGGAGAAAGTACCACAGCCAAGTTTAACTTTAGCCGTTTCCTTATCCACCCCACCTTGACATCAGCCTCGGGGACTCTGGCCGTGGGATTGTTCTGGAATGTGGTCCAAAGTCTGCATGTTTATCTCATCATCCGTGGTGAGGAATTTTACAGCACATTAGCGTAGGTTCCTTGATAAAACGGCAGCTCTCCATTTAGTAGTTCTATTTATGTCTTTAGAGGATTTGCTCCTTTTCCGTCACTGTCTTAGATTCTCAAAAAGTAAAATCTATTAATCCTCAAAATGGTAACAGTCTAAGGGAGTAGAAAATATTTCTTGCTCTTCTTACTGCAAAGCTGTGTGGTCAAAAATTTTGAATTTCAATTTTATCATGCTTGGCCCTGACGATATCCCACGGCAGATTTCTAATTCCCACTGGGACTTAGTACCGGTCTTTTGTGTCCAGCAGAAGAGGTGACAGTGGGGGGTTAAGCACGAGCCATAGTTTTGTTTGCAGGACGGGGCTGCCGGGTCCTGCTCACCTTGGCTGGTCTCCTGCAGCAGTGAGAGCCCACACGGCTGTGTTCCCGCTGGCATCTCCATGATTCAGACCCTGGAGGAATCCACAGGCATCCTCTTACCTATCCATAATTACTTATTGATTTCTTGTTTTGTCGGGGAAGCAGTGTTGAGAGCCAAAGCAATGAGTACAACGGCAGGCAGAAAAGAGAGCCCTGTGCGAGACAGGCTGTGACGGGCAGGAGTCCGCTCCTATCACAGCTCATGATTCGCCTGCGGAATGGCCTGTGCATTCTGAGAGCCCATCTTGCCTGACAGTAAAGGGGAGGACATCTGCAGATCAGTTCCACGTTTTGTTTCTTGCATCAGAATGGTAATACAAGTACAGTCTCGTTATTTAGAGGAACACGGCCTTACTCAGTTTCTGGCACAGGCAGTCTGGCTTTGCGGAAGACATCAGCTCACTGTGTGAGAGACTGATGTTTTGCAGGGCAGGGGCACAGTCCCCAAAGCACCAGGCTGTGAACATGGGTGGGGGAGAGTTAGTCTAATGTTTAACTTCACTCACTGTCAGCAAGAATGTGGCTCTGATGTTTGATCCGTCTTTGATGGGATCCCTGCATTTATGAGCTAAAGATCTGAATTCTCAGATTCTGTTCTTTCTGAAGATTCTCAGTTTCATGGAACAAAATAATGGAGCTTCAGGAATACAACTTAAATTCTGCAAAAGCCATCTACAGTCGACAGTGGACACTGCCTGGTTCCTTCCATGATAAACTTGCAGGGTCTACTTAGCAAGCCTACTTAGCTTTTCTAGGAAGGCATCCCACAGAGAAGCAAGAGAGCAGAAGAACAGAACGGTGTCTCCTCTTTCGGCTCTACCCCTCAGACAATGCCCTGAGGCTGCTTGCTACTCCTCTGTCTTGATCCCAGATACGTCAATCTGGGTCTGAGAAGGCAAAGCAGAGCTCCTTGTACCTGGAGCTCCATGGTTGTCCTTTAAGGCAGTGACCCTGAGGAGGGTCCCCATGGCAGCACATGAGAAGGCACGGGATGACTCAGGTTGTGCTGTGGTTGTTCCCCAAATCCTCTGGGAGCTCTCTATAGGCTGGGGGGCAGAGTCACATTGAGACTCTGAGACTAGGTCCTAGGTATGGAGGTGGAAGCTGGCCATAGCAGCGAGCTGAAGGGACGGGATGGTGTGGCCACTAGAGCTTATTAAGAATGCTTGTACATACTAATTGGACCTTTCTTTACTGTTACGTGGACACTTTCTATGTTAGTTTTGATGCATAATTCTTTGAATCCTTTTATACAAACTAGAATGTATGTGTAAGAATTTCTGTCCCTGCAATGTAGTAACTATAAACTTATTTTTAAATAAATAGAAAACTTGTTTTTCTAAAAAAAAAAGAATGCATCACACAATAGAAAGATGTTATAGGAGGTGACAGGGACCTCCTGCTGGCTAGCCCAAGGTCAACCCCTACCAAGCAGGAAGGGTCCACCAGCCAGTGGAACCCTGGCACCTTCAGACATGAACCTCTTGCGTAATCTTGCATAGTCACTGTAGTGAACGGTCCACTGTAATGAATGGTCCATCGTGGAGGGGGCCGCTGATAACAGGGAGGCTGTGGGGCTGAATGAGAAATCTCAGGACCTTCCTCTTCGTTTGGCTACGAACCTAACCCTGCTCTACAAATACAAAAACCTTTGAATGGA
>NW_022900913.1:7746437-7776848 GCF_012274545.1 Fukomys damarensis
GGGACAGGACAGCGGGGACAGTGTTTGTTGGCCAAGTACATTGCTTCACACTTAACAGAGCATATTGGTAACTGCCGTCCATCTGAGACCATCGGGACCCGGTGAGGCAGCGGCTGTGGGTTTTGCATCAGAGAGGGGGCTGCCAGGGGTGGGGCAGGCCTGGGGCGGAGATGCCCAGGTCTCTAGTTGGCATGAAGGGGAAGGTCTGTGATGCAGGGTCGAACACTCTGGGACGTGAAGCAGAGGGAAGAGGCAGTGCTTGGGGGCCCAGAACTCCAGACCTGCAGGGCCCTGAGTGTGTGTCCAGCTGCCTCAGAGAAGGAGCTATTGGTGCATGACTGGCCACAGACCATTTGAAGAGTTTCCTGCAGACCGCACTGGGAGCGGCTGCTCCTCAGGTGCAGGAAATTGGATACCAAACACCCCCACACATCTCCCAACACTGGCCGCGAAGCCTGGAGAACCACATGTGCTCTCCCTGTGCCTGCCCTTCACCCAGAGCCACCTGTCATTCGTACAGCGACGGGCTCGGTGCCCGAGTGACTTGCCCAAGATCACGCTACGAGGCTGGGCCTTGGACTCTGGGTCACCTGAATTTTAAGTCCTGTGTTCCTTGTACCTCCTCCCAGTACTATGGCCATACTTTCAGGCATCCATCGGACCTCCAGCTTTGCTAGCACGGGATGAGTGCCCAGCCCGGGAAGCACAGCCTCCCCCTACCTCCTAGGGCTCCCATGAACGTGGAGGAGGACACTCTGCCAGTGCCTGCTGGTGACGCTGTGTGCCTATGGGACAAAACAGCAGCACGGCAATGGCTCTGGCCCTGCTGAGGTATTGGAGCTCTGCACATCTGCAGAAAGGATGACTTCCTGGAGCTTCCGGACCAGCGAGGCTGGCACGAGGAATCAACCTTGTTTGGTACAGTTCTGAAGGCAAAAGTCACAGCTACGATGTTTGTGCTTCGGGCAAGTGAGCCACCCTACAACGGAACAGCGCGCTCCGTGAGCTTGTATTTGCTCCCGACACTAAACATATTTGAAAAAAAGGGGGTGATCTGTGGAGTGGAGACAGCCGCTCCTCTCCCACCACCCACTCTTCTGCCCCTTTCCTGGCATCTCTTTCAGAGCTGGGCACGGCTCTGGAGCTGGGTTCTAGCTCCTGGGTGTGAGCAGGAGTCTGGCAGCTTCTGCACCTGCTGCCCTCCTTCACGCCCTGTCTCCCCAGGGCTTGGCTCGAGAGGAGGAAGAGCCAGACCCCGCTCTCCACCTGACCAGCTGCCGGGGGAGGAGCAGCCCGCTGGCCCAGCACCTCCTGCTGGCCCAGGGCCCCTGCCTGGCTGGGGCAGCTTCACCAAGAGGCCTGTTCAGCTGGCACAATGCTTTTCACTTGGTCTGTGTCTGAACCAGTTCATTTCCTGGTGACCTACTGCAGATACTTAGGTACTGCAGAATGATTGGTACACAGTAGTGTGTCTCTTCTTTTATCCTGTGTTCCTCACCAAATGTATGTTCTTTCATCCCAAACCAGCCATCCCAAGGTCCCCAACCATGGGGACTCATAATACCTTATTTTGCCAGTGAGCTGTTTGTAAGTCCAGAGCTCTAAAAGGCCAGGTACTTATGATCTCCTCTATCTTTCACCCCTCTGTCCTATCTGTTTCTAAGCCACACTTGCCTTTTTTTATGAAACATCCCCTAGGGGCAATAAAGATATTTTATAGCTCTCTCTGTGCTTATTACACTTACAGACTTTAAAACTCTCGGTCGTCCTTTTGCTTGCCTGTGACAAGTGTTCCCCACAATCGTTCATTTCTCCTGAGAAGAGCAAACCCAGGAGGCCCAGCCTCCCTCAAACTGAAGGTTCAGGTAACAGATGTGTTTGGGCTCCCAAGGTGTTCCGAATGCACACACTTGTGTACTGGTGAGAATACACACCTAGAAGGCCATGTCTCTTTCCAGGTAAAATCCCAAGTGAATGTGCTGAGTCCCTGGCCTCTGGGCCTGGGTCTAAGAGGACGAAGCCCATTTCTCTCATGCATCTGCTGCTGCCTTTCCAGCTTCCACCTCTCCCCCATGTATTCCCTCACCATAATGTCTTTAGCTTTGACCTTTGAATTATGCAATCTGTAAACATCCTTCATGATTTGGCCATATAATTTTCCTTCCTTCAATTCATGCTTACAGGTGTGTCCATTCTGAGGCCCGTGGGATGCTTGTCTTTTTTTTTTTTTTAATTACATATAAACCTCAAGGAAGTTTGGTTATTTATATAGATAAAGTATCTTACATATTTTCTGAGCAGCCCAGCCAGCACAGGCAAGTTAACCATCTGGACACCCGACCTGAGGTATATAATCTAGGATCTAATGAAGTTGCCAGTTAATTGTCCCATCTCTCATTTTTACCCACAGTAGCTGCTTCCATGTTGGAAATTTTCTTTGGAACTCTTCCTTTGCAAAGCTGAATGAATAGATTTGAAGTACAGATAATGAAGAGGTACAGATCAGACATCTCTCCACGGCACATGAAGTGCAGATGAAACAGTTCACGAGGAGGAACGAAAGTGATTTTCCCGCAGAAGGACTTTTCAAATGGAGAATGTTTTTGAGCCTTGCTCTTAGCAGTACGTAGGGCAGCAAGTGCAGAAGTCCTTGTTTCATTTCACAACTGCATTAATTTGGAAATGATTAAGAACAGCTCTTTCTCAATATTTCAAAATCATGGGTCAACTAAAAACATCACCACTGATTTCCCTAGCCCGTTTCCCGACTTTCTTCACAGCCCCAACATAGGAACCTTTTTGAATCATCTGTAGCTCTTGCATTTTGGTTCCATTCCTGTCAACAAAATCTTATTTGTAAGAGAAGACAATTACACATTTTGAACTCTACTGCCAACATAGGATAAAAATTAAGGTAGAAAAATCATTCTACTGCTCAACGAACAGCTTTCAGAGACTCTAAGAACTGTTTTCCTTCCATGCACAGCAATCTGAGCAGATGCATTTCAGCAAAGAGGAATCTGGAACCAAGAGAAAGCAATTTCTTTGAGGCAGTAATATTTCTTTAAGCTTCTGGGGCCACTGAGTCAGATTCACCAGTTCCCTTCTAATTTATAGCATGCTCTTCACGTCTGGCTGCCTGTTTAGCCCAAGGACCCTTGCCTGGGAGAAAACTCATTTGGCTTCTGGAGGAGTCCAAGAAGGAACTAAGCAGGGATGCTGAGATCTGAATTTCAAGCAAAATAGAGCAGAACCCAAAACATTTGCTCATCCTAACGTGCAAAATGTTCAGAGAAGGATTTAACCAGTTTAGAACACTTGTGTAACATTTCAGTCGCAATCTTTGCTCCAATTAAACACACCACCTCTTACAGAATAGGAAAACACTGAAAGAGAAATAGATAAGCTAAACTTTATAACCTTAGAGTGCAAAGCAATGAATGCTGAAGAGAAGTAAGAGGGTCTTGGGAGAAATCTAGAAATATATAATTTAGTAGAGTGAGTTGTTAAATATTTACCTTCCCCCATTAGAAGAAGACAAAATTTTCTGCTGGCAAGCTGGTCTCCCTACGATGTGGTCCCATACCCCTGCCCAAGGAGTTTGTTGTGTGCCAGCCTGGAGGTGCAGGGTGCAGTCCGAATGACGATGGCACTGCTTTCTCCACGTACAGCCAGGTGGCAGCAATGAGATGCGTGGGGCCGTGGTTGACAGAAACCCGTGTGCCCTTCCCTAGCCTGAGTCCCGGCACTTCTCCCCTAGGTATCCATGGTGTTCTCTACCACAGCTCGTTACCTCAAATGGAAACGACCCACGCTTGCTAGACTGCTAACAGCAAACAACAGCTTCTGGGAGATATCTGTGAAATAATTCTTTCCTCCTAATCAGAAAGGAAAAATTTGGATTCCGTTTTTTTAGTAGCATTTGGAAATGAAGTGTAGAACCCAAATCTCAAGATGCGGCATCTTCATCTTAAAGATTTTATCTTTGAGCACCCTGGGAATGAAGAACCCTTGCACTGTGTGGTGTGGATTCTTGCCTGTGTTGCAGGAGTGTGACAGACATTTGCCAAGCCCCTCCATGCTCTATGGCAGCCAGCGGGCCACTGTCTCTTTCCCTTTGGACAGCAAATGTGAAGTTCTCAGGAGTGAGGGACATGGGGCAGGTGACTGGGTCTTCTACTTAGTATTCCTGGGCTGCAACACTTCTAGACTTCCCAAATTGCTTTGTATAATCTTTCTGTCCCCTCTCCAAAATGGCTTGGTGAAGCTTTACACCCCTCCACACCATTCATTACTCTTTAGCCTACTGTAGAACACTGTTGTGCAGGAAATCAGGCCCATGTCCTTTCTATAAGGTGATTTAGTAGAGTTACTGATATTGTGTCATACATTTCAGAATAGCTGGAAGAAAGGACCTTGAATGTTCTCAACCAAGGAAACGATAAGCATTTGAGTTGACAGATAAGTTACATATGTTGAACTGATCATTACCAATGAGAACCTGTCCTGAAGCATCAAACTGTGCCCCATAAATATCTACAATTAGGGGTTAATTGCAAATTAAACATCACAGTCCCTTAGGTAAACAAAAAGATACTTTTGGCTAAGTTTCTCATGAGAGGGGTTCTGTTCTGTCCCGAAGGCTCATGGCTGGCGGCGGACCTTGGTATGTGTTTAGGAGATACAGGGTGAGCCATGTACATATGTATGTATGTATGTATGTACATATGTATATGTTTCTTTGTTGATTCTTATTTCAGTATCTGAGGCTGTCTGCTACAGCTCTCGGTATGTGTGACGCCTCTCTTTATGGTCACACACTGTGCGTGTCTGTGTTCTGCCATGTGCAGCTCATAAGCCGAGCAAGTGAAGCAGACCTTACCTTCTTGTACAGACTTCTCAGGTCTCTGTACTGCCACATGCTGTTGAGGACCTGAGATGCAGCCTTGACCACCTTCGGAGAGTGCCTGACAGAGAGAAGACAGGAAATGTGATGGTGAGTGGCGGGTGGGTGGGCGTGGTCACCAACTGGGCAGGAAATGTCAAATCCACATCCCTGGCTCCTCTGGCTCTTTTCTTCTCAACTGGGGAGTGCATCACACTGTCCTGCCAGTTTTCATCCCTGTTCTTATCAACACACCCCAAGGGTGAGAGACAGCAAGATACTGCAGTTTGGCAAAGAACTTTAAAATTGCAAATGCAAGAGCAGTAGTATTTAGAATTTAGATGTAGCATTTGACTACAGAATGGAACAGAAACAAGTAAAAAACAGTGATGAGCAGGGCCTGATTCAGGAGTTTGATGGCAACACTGGGTAACACTGAGTAATGAGAGAAAAGGCATCCGCTGCTTCTACGGCAGCCCAAGAGCACACACAGTGCCAGCTCTGCACCCCTGTGTGATCTGGGGGATCCAATCTCCATTGCTGCAGAGCTCACGCACAAGAAAACCCATGCCAATGCATGCACACACTTTCCCACACATGCGGAGGAAAGCACACGTGTAAGAGCCTACAAACACAGCCCTGCACGCACTTCAGGTTCTGTTCTCTGGTTCACAGTGCACAGTGAGAAAACAAGGCCACAGAAGCACGCGGACAGAGCTTCATACACTTTATTCAAGATACACCTATGAAAACCCAGCTAAATACTTTGCCCCCAGCATCAGGGCCAAACTTCATCTCAACATAGAGAAGAGGCCAAAAAAAAAAAAGAAAAAAAAAAAGAAAAAATCCATGTTGATTTAATGCAGTCAGATTCTTTGAAGTTACTTTGCCTAGTGGTCACTGATGCTATTAAGTACCTGGAAATTCTTATTTTAGTGGTTTCACAACTGGCTGCACAATTCTGTGACCACCACTGCCACTGTGCTCTATCTTAGGGCCCAGCTCACTTGTGCTGTGAAGGATCAGACAGTAGGGAGTCATAGCTTTGGGGGCCGTATATTCTCAATTCCACCACTGCATCGTGATCACCAATCCAATGTAATCAAGTGGATGAGTGTGGCCGTATACCAATGAAACATGAGTCGCAACAAGTAAGACGTGGGTAGGATCTGGCCCATGGGCTGTAGTGTGGACACCTGCTCCATGGACTCCAGGTATTGAGCAGTTTATTTTCTTTCATGAGGACATGGGTATGATGACCAGCCCGGAAGCTGACAGGCATGCAGTGGCTGCCAGACCCACCAAGCAGAATAGCTCTGAGGCTGTGAAATAAAAAATGAGCAGACAGTAGATGGGTCAGGTTAAGGTTGGATTTGAGAGTCAGAGTGAATGCACACTTCAAGGATGTGCATTTCACAGTGACATTATGGGACGCCAATCCTCACCCCATACACTGGCTGCCATCTTGGTTCTTCACATTTGTGATTTAGATCAATTCATTCTAAAGCTTCATCCATTTACTGAAGGGCAACAGTAACTGTTACTCATTATTTCTGAGATGGAAATCAGCTTTGGCTTTATTAGTTATATTAGGTATTTGAAAATGAAAAAAAGGGTTCCCATAAATCTTATTATGTTGTCTAGGAAAGATTAGCTATATTACGGCAATATTTTATTTTACTAAAATGAATAGTTATGAAATTACTTCCAAATTTATGATAGTATCATGCTCCAAATGTAATTTTAAATTCCTTTCACTTAAAGATAGAGAATTTTAGACCTTTTCTTGGATACAGATAGAGGTACATTGTATTCTTATATCATCAACACTGAACAAAGATTAAATGCTCTGTTTTGTTGTATTTTATCATCATTAGCTAGAGGTTTGTCTGTGCCAACAGTCACACAACCCTGGAGGTGCGTCTATTAGTATTCAGGTATTGATGGTGTACTTGAAACATTTAGCATACAAAAATTCTTCTGCCATGGTGTAATTTTTTTGTTTCTAATTCTAAGTTACAAAATAGAAAGAGGATGAATGTGTAATGAATAGCAGGTTTTAACCTCTCAATTAAAATGTCAATACACCACCGTGGTATAATAACTTGTGCAGGTCAAAGAAACATTACTTTGTTTCTATACTTTAATTTTGATCCATCTCTTGGACCAGTACCATAAAAACTTCTACTGGAAAAAAAAATGTAACTATTGATTGAAGGACTTGAACAATTGAGCGTTTCTAATGTGACAAGTGATTATAATCCGAACCACAAAACACAGTTCTTTCCTGACAAGTAACAGTTGAGACCGTTAATGGCTTTTCTGTCTTATGACAAAATACAGTGACACATTCAGCACTATTTGCCACATAACTGTTAAAATAAAAAATGCATTCTTGAAACAGATGGACATGATATAATGTCCACAATGGGTATTTAAAATGATGTGGAAAGAATAAGTGATCAGGACTTTCAAATGGCGAGCAAGAGACTCCCTTAACATTTACACGACGCCTGATTTTCTCTGGACCCGTCAAACCAGTGTTGGCGAGGATGTCAGCTGGTGGGGTTCCTCACAGCTGTTCAACGCAGCCATGCCAGCCACGGGACCGCAGGACACCAGTCCCCCTGGCTGTGTGCCATTCCAAGTCACAGTGAGCAGGGCGGTCCCCACACTGACCGTCAACTCGCTTGTGGGACTCATTAACATCTCTGAATGTCTTGCATACACTGAGAGGTAAAATATATAAGGACATTTGAGTGGGGAATCACAGCGAGGAATATATTTTTTCCATCTGTGTTTTCTGATTCTAACTGAAAGAAAAATCAAGTAGGAGCTGAACTTCTTTCTGGAAGCAAATATTTAAGAACAATTTAGAGTGGACACATTTGCAAGCATTTTATGAATTAACTAGGCTGACTGTAGATATTCCTACAATTTGCAATCACGGAATCATTCCCAATTCCAAAGTTCTGTTTTCAATAAGGAATTTTTATTTTATTGAAATACTTCTAGATGGTCATGGGAGTCTCAAGGCCTACTCGCGTAGTCCAGTTGTGCATTAAGTGGTGAGATTCAAGCTAACATTGGGAGCAATGCTCTTGGATTCATTTTGTTCTAAGAGTGGTGAAAAGCAATAACCATACCAAAGAGTAGGTAGGAAATGAGAAGTTATAAAATCCTTGTTTTGATCCTCAAATTAGTATACAAAAAGGAGAAAAGCTACATGGGAAAATGGAGCACATTAACTAAGCAGGAGAACTATAACGAAGGATGCATCATTTAATCTTGCTCAGCATTCCTCATTAAACTCACAAATCCAGGCTGTCGACATTGGGGGGGAAAATGGAGCACATTAACTAAGCAGGAGAACTATAACGAAGGATGCATCATTTAATCTTGTTCAGCATTCCTCATTAAACTCACAAATCCAGGCTGTCGACATTGGGGAAAAAAATGACTATTCCATAATGGAATTGTTAGTCAAGTTAAAGGATATTTCTGCGATCATCTGCAGTGAGAATGCCTTCCCACTAACAATAATCAAGTTTGGATGAGACTTAACAGGGCATTTCTGGATTAGCAACAGGGATGTACACTATAGCATCACACAGACTGCCTCTTTCAGTGGTTTGGAAATAGTTTCGCTAAGCAGTTTCCTTTGGGCACAGGAAAGATGAAAGCATCTTTCCTCTGTGGGGCCCATTTAGTGATGCTGACCACACAGAGAAGTCAGAAATCAGAGAGAATCATTGCATGTTGATTCACTTCTCAGCTCTCATCGTAACACTCAGAGAAAGTCCTGGAACTGTTTAATGTCCCTTGAAGACTGACAGATATGAAAGTGTTTTGTGGACTGTGGGTTTATTGTGTGTCTATGTGTTTATGCTTCAAAAAGTATTAATGTATTAATGTTCAATGCTCAAATTAGCAATCTCAAAGATTTACTGAAGCCATATAAAGAAGAAAATTATGTAACTTCCATCTATATAGTATAGTGTTTTATATATATGTAAAATTTAAGCCAAAGTTATATTGCACAATTATTCTATGAGCCTAGTGGAGCTTCTCTACTTGATACAAGAAAGCCTTGAAATTTTAATGCTGGATTGTTGATTGGAGCCCTTCGGAAGTCTCAGGGTGCTTACACAGAAATCAGGAAAACTTTTATCCTACATTGGTAATATTATGAATTAAGTGAAGTAATGAGATAGAATTTCCAGAAAGTCTCCAAGTGCGTTCCTCACAGTCTTTAATAATAAAAGAAAAATTATTTAGCATTTTGATGTAAAGGAATGGGGCAGCAGGGAATGAAAAGCCAAGAGGTAGACAGACCCTTGATAACAAAAGGTTTACTCTTTTAATCTTCTTTGATTACACCGAGGAACTTCCAGGAGCAAAATTTAATTAAGGTTAGTGAAGGTTTCTGTAAAAATTGACAGCTCATTGATGTAGTAGCACCCGGGCTGGTGAAAATATTTTTCAGTTACACACACACACACACACACACACACACACACACACACAAATAGTTGACTCTTAAATCACACTGAAGACATTCCCACTCGTGGCAGTACAATGGCCTAGATGCATGTCTTAAGTCTTTTTATTCCATTTCTCCCAAAGCCCTCATTCCCTGCTGCTCTCTTCTTTCTACCTGGGTTGCTGCTATTCATCCTTTTGGACTTGATTAGTGAACATTCCAGGAAGCATGTTATGAGAACCTCTCCCTCCTTCCTGGAGTAGAAAGTATGACCATAGTGACTTGATAAAAATGAAACACTGGCCCCAAATCGCATAGCTAGTAAGAAGTATGCTGGGTTAGAGCTGCGCTCTCTCTGAGTGCACTGTGCTCTGTCTTCTCCCGTGGGACGAGTTCCTATGCGGAACTGAAGCGGCACAGAGACAAAGGACAGGGGCCCATAGCACATGGACTCACAGCCCCACAGGGCCAATAACTAGATATTGTCATATGTCCAGGCGAAGCTTGCCGCTGTCTCTCCCATGTGGAAAGGGACACCTCAGCATGCAGGCTGTACTGTCAAGTCTACCTTATCAGTCCCCAAGACTTAAGTTATTCATCAGGTTAAAATCAACAGTAAGATCAGGTTTCAGGGTGGAGTGGGAGGGCTGGAAAGCATTTTCCATTTCCCTTCTCCTGATTACGGGAACAAAGGCTTTCCAGGGTCATTCAACAGTGCTACCCACAATCAGAAAAGGACAGGCACACTTAGAAGCAACTCTACCAACAGGCAGAGGTACCAAGATGTATGAAGTCATCAACAGGTCACTTACTTATCTCCTTTGCTTTTGGAG
The DNA here is from genome assembly GCF_012274545.1 of Fukomys damarensis. Classification (NCBI taxonomy): domain Eukaryota; kingdom Metazoa; phylum Chordata; class Mammalia; order Rodentia; family Bathyergidae; genus Fukomys; species Fukomys damarensis. The sequence continues at coordinate 7,756,639 of NW_022900913.1, forward strand.
ATGCCAACCAACTTCTCGATGCCTCCAGCATCCCGTAAGGCCTTGGCGTTCTCCATGTTCTTGGTGATCACTTCATGCAAGGTGCAGCAGACCGCTGTCACAGTGTCATCTGACATGGCCTTGCTGGCTGCGTTGTTGCTGTTGTTCCCACCGGGAAGTCTGTGGACCAGGTCTCGCATGGCATATTTGCCTGTGGAAAAGAAAATGAAGAGAAGAGTTGAGGAGAAGTCAAGGTGGAGGCAGAGAGCAGAGGGAGAGGAAAGGAATTCAGGAGGCCATGTCAATGCACACTTTTTGGTTTCCTACCTCTAAATGTTCTCTATGGGGTGATCAAACACACAACTAAGAAAAGTAGTACAGCTGTCCCAGGGTATCCATGGGCCATGGGTACCAGGAGTCTCCTCACCCTAGTGGATGCCCAACACTCTTACATAAGTGGCACCTGCATAGGCTTCCTCATAGCTGCAGTCATCATTAGATTATTTTTAATAGTTAAAGCAGTGTAAATAGTTGTTATTCCTTATTTTTTTGTGAAATAATGATAAGAAATGGAAGTCTGTGCAAGTTCAGTACAGCTGCCATTTTTGCAGAATATTTTTGGTCTGCAGTTGGTTAAATCCAAGGATGAAAAAACCATGGACATGGGGGGCAATTGTCTTTCCTTACAGACAATGTCTGGACTTTGGTACCAGAGAGATGTCTCTTGAGTCATCGAGCAAGTTAGTCGGTGCTTCTAAGCCTCAGGGTATTTCTAAAGATAATGATATCTAATTCATGAAACTATTTTCCAGATTAAGTGAGCAAGCGTACACAAAACATTTGACAGACATTGATTAACAAAGACACAGGGCCCAACAGATGTTAACTATCACTAGCAAGTTCTTGATTGATGTATTTGCAAAAGTCCAGAAAATGTAGCAATTCTAACACAGCCCTCAGAACCAGCTTAACACATGCTATGGTGGAGCCTACAATATTTAGCGGGAGTGAAACCACAAATACATGGGGAACGAGATCACATATGTGAGTTCTGAGCTCTGCAAAGCAGAGAGAAACCTTGAAAATGGGGGAGAGGAGCTCGACAAATACTTCCTAACAAGGCATCCTTTGTGTTCCAGTAACCTTGTCTCTCTGATGGAATTTTATTGTATGGCTCTATAATATAACATTTACCAGCAGGGCATGTTTTTATTCGTGTGAATAACAAAATAAAACCCAACTCTGCTTCCTTAATTCACTTTATCATTATTAATCTTGCTACTCCCACCGATAAAGGTACTTAACAATGGCGTATTTATGGAGTACTTTTCATTTACAAAGCACTTTAGGCACTGCCAATGATTCAACAAGGCAATTAATTTATCCCACCTGCAGCTTCCAATTCTGCTCCTTTAATTTACTTCTGGAAGTAAGCAAATGGGTGCTCGTAGTTGGCTGTTCTTGAATATTTCAGGTGGAATTGGCAAGTACACAAAGTTTGATCCCAGCTTCTCTTCCACACCCCCAGGAGACATAGGCAGCCAGATCCTAAAAGCTATTTGACATATTTTACCTTCACCACATCTCTCAGTGATAGTTCCAGCTAAATCCTCTACTGCACACTGCCTGGGGCAGGAGCAGGACTGCACGGGTGCAGGCAATATCTTAATTGTAGGCGGTGATAAATAAAACATAGTCCCTAGTAATTTTGGTATCTGCTCGTACCCTATGTTTAGGAGGCTTATTTTAGCTTGTACAGAAAATGCTGATGTTTAAATGACTGAAATAGGAAGTGTCTTCATTCACTCCGTGATAACAGCGGAGGGAGTGTCTGACAAAAATGGCTTGAAAACCCCATGGGCAGAGTATTTATTTTTTAATGGCAGCACTTAAAGAGGCTCAGAGAAGGTACTTTTACTTGGGTAGTCCGCTGCGCAACTGGCTTTATCTGTTTGTCATGAAGTCAGACCCAGCCCCGGCTAAGAGTTTACTTCTGCTACGTGCAGCACGCTGGCGGCTGTCAGCTCCTGCACCCCTACAAGGCGTCAGAAGGCAAATCTGAGGTGCACAGAAGCCAGAAGACAGATGTGTTCTTTTTTCTTTGTCTTCATAGGGGAAGCGACAGAGGCACGACAGCATGAGTGAAAAAATATTTCAACCTTTCATTATGCATATGGGGAGTTCACACTCTTGACTGGGTATGGAGGGTTCTTTTTGTGATCTTGGACATTGGCAAAGGTGGAAAACACAAGTGAGGAGAAAGAGAGGGTGTGGCAGCGGCACTCCTTAGTTTGGGCCGCCGTTGTCAGGATTTAAATTGCGTCTGGGAGACCTGAATGTGTGGCCTCATCGTGAGCTCCCGGGCTGTGCGTCCCGAAGGGACAAGGTGCCCCTGTAACCTGCAGGTGGCAGTATCACCACCCAAGGAGCAGCCTTTTCCTATCGGCCGGACGCACTGTACAAACTGTGCCAACACTCACTGTCCCTGTGCCCACACCCCGTGGAGGACCAGGAGTCCTCCCTGTGAGCTGTTTCCCACTCCTGGGCCACTGGGGAAACACTGCAAATGGTTTATTCTTCACATTTCCAGTGGAGTTCGCTGACATTTTGTTAGCAGTCAGATACATTCCACTTAATCTATTTATCAAGAGAGACACATTTCGTCTATGTTTTTGATCATCTGAAGGAAGAAACAAATCAAGTAAAATTATTCCCTTAGGAAGAAGACCTATTGGCAGGGGCTGTTAATTACTTTGAGGGCATAATTTCTTCAGCCTTTATGTGCTGAAAAAAGTTGTCTTCTCACATTAGAATTTGAATCATCCCAGGAATTTTAGGTAGCAAGGAAGGCTTTTTATCTATTTCCAAGTTTTTAGAAACGTTGAGATTAATTGGGGAAAAAAAGAAAACATGGCACATAGAATAATTACAGCCACAAGTGACCTTGTTTGGTACGCTTGTAACAGCACCTCTGGAAGATGGAAATTCATCCTCCCTGGACGGGGCTTGTTGTGGAAGGCTTCATGGAGGAGGTGGGCGTCTAGGATGGGTCTGTAGGTCAGGGAGCAGCAAGATCAAATCATTTTGTGAAGAGAATTCTGGTGCATTAAGAAGGAAATTTCAGTACAATATGACTGAAGGTGGGAGAGACATGCTTATTGTATTGACAAGGAAGTTCTCTATTCTGACTCCTGTGGAAATTATCAGCACTATTACGACTATCAAGGTAGTTTGTCCCTATAACTGTTCCATGTCCCAGACTTTTTGTTTTCCATACCTTTCTAAACGCTCAGAGAAGCTCAACAGCCATTCTTGGTACCCAGTGAGAATTCTGGCTCCCCTTTTCTCTCAACCAGCGGTCACTTGTGGGCCGGGGACCTGATATTTGTCACAGGGAAAAGGACTTAATGTCCTTTCGCGTTTCAGCAGCAGTGTGAATCGAGTGGGCCCAGCTTTTCTTTTTAAATCTTAACACCATCAAGGTAATCAAAGTGCTGATGCCTTTCCCTTTTGGAGAGAGGAATGTGTGTAGGGTGAGCTCTTCGGGTGAATAAGGAGGTGGCCGGACCAGCAGGTGGACACCGCCTCTCTGGGGACCTGGTGCAGAGACAAGCTGGAGGTTCAGCAGGGCCAGGCAGTTCCAGGGCCCGGAGCTCAGCAGAGGTGTCGGGGGCACGGTTGCTCCACAGAGCACGGACCACAGGGCTCCTTCTGTGGGAGCACGTTGGGAGGTATTCTACATAAATGTGGGGAGAAAGTCATTTCACAATTAAATTGTGATCAGGGCTGTCTGAGGCCTTAATGGTCCTGTGATGCTGTGACGCTCAAGGGCAAGACGACATCAGCTGAAGGCATCCTGGTTCTCTGAGAATGGAGTAGTAATACAAAAGGAGAAAGGTTTCAACTGGAAGGGTCAAATTCCTTATCAGCTCAGCTCGTCCCACCTGCTGTTGTAAGAACATTTTTTTCTGCATCTCACTGTCCTAATCAGCATAAACTCCTCATCCACCACCTAAGATCCTCATTAGCGTAAGATCCTCATCGTCTAGGATTAGCACCACCCTCCGAGTCCCAAGTCCTCTCATACCCGCTGTGAACCATCCCCACAAACAGTGATGAGCTCCCAGTGTCTTTGTCTTTGCCTGCTCTGCGGCACTGACCTCCGGCCTCCTGTAGACCTGGAAATGACACAGGTCTCTGTTGTCTTTTTTCCTTCAGCGCTTTCTCACTGTCCCCTTTTCTGAGGACCTGATTGCAGTTCCCATAGGGGCACCCAGCAAGCAGAGGGGAGGTGCAGGTCTCAGAATGAACTGCCCAGGCCCCAAGCAGGGCCAGCTCTCTGTCTTCTGGTTTAACAATAAGAAAAGGGCATGCTACCGACTGAGAGCCCCAGAATGATTCATGTTGATGGTACAGGTGGCAGGCGACCGGAACAGTTCAGGACCCAAACATCGAGGCTCCGTGACTACCAAGAGGTGGCCATGGTGGGGTGGAAGACAGGAGAGCAAGCCTGATGGAGATGGCAAGGATGGAATGGCGGGACTTGGAAACATGAAATGTTGTGGTAGGGAGTGAACACTGGTAGCAGGACTTTGGGCTTGTTTGCTCCCGTCTCTGTGTTGGGTCTGTGATTGTTTCCATTTCTGTTCTGCACTAAGCATATTTCTGTACTGATGAGGGCTACCACTTAGTCTCCTGATTGGTGGCAGGAATATTGAGTTGTGGTTTTATGGTTTGACCATCTGCACACTATGAGGTGACAGACAACAGCGAAGTCACTTGTGTCCCTGTCTACTCTGATTATGGATTTCACTGCATCTCTCCCTCTGGGTAGCTTGTCTTTCCTGTGCACCATTCTATACCCAGATGCTACAAAGTGATAAGAGAAAGGATCTTTTATTTTTAAGGTCAGGTGGAATATAAAGAACAATCTAGGATCAGCCTCCCCATTTCTAGAGCTGCTAAAACTGATCTACAAGTATTTGCTGAAATGCTCAGAAATTTTTTTAAAGCTATCTTTGCAGTAAAATCAAACCACATATTTACGATCTCACCCATTTTGAATGTATCATTCAGCAATGTTAAGCCAATATCACTGTACAGCCATCAATCATATCCAGAACTCTACACATCCTGTACAACTGAAATTCTTACCCATTGTCTGTCCCCCTCCCTCATCCTATAGAAACTCCCATTATATTTTCTTCTTTTTTTTTCTGGTGCTGGGGATCAAACTCGGGACCTTTCACTTGCAAAGCAGGCGGTGGAACCACTGAGCTAAATCCCTGCCCCCCCATTATATTTTCTGTGAATCTCAATTTGACTATTCTAGGTCCCTTATATAAATGGAATCACGGTGTTTGTCTTTTGGTGACTGGATTACTTCACAAAGTATTTAAGGTTCATCTATGCAGCATGCTTGTGGTGTACAATCATGTGCTCACCACATTCTGCTCACTCATTCATCTGTGGATGGAAACTGAGTCGATTATTTTGACTCTAGTGAATCATGTTGCTATGAGTGTGGGTGTACAAATAGCCTTTCATTGTCATTTGTGTCTTTCAAGCTGGAGTTAGTGTCTTGTAGACAGCATGCAGCTAAATCATTTTTTATGCACTCTGAAAATTTCCATCTTTGCAGCATTGAGCCATTTACATTTAAAGCAAGTACTGATAAGGAAGGATTTAATTCTTGCATTTGCTATTTGCTTTTCATGTGCCTCATTTCTTGTCATACCACATTATTGTCTCCTGTATTTAGCTACATTTTTTTTGTAGTGAAACATTTTAATGCCCTCCTCATTCTCTTTTATGTTCTGTAACTACTGTGTGTGTATGTGTGTGTGTGTGTGTGTGTGTGTGTGTGCGTGCGCATGTGTGAGCTTGAACATGCATGTGTGGCTACCATGGGTGCTACATGAATTTGTATCATTAACTTCAATAGCATAAAAAAACTCTTCTCATTTATAGTTACATTGTAACCCTATTAGATACTGATGTTACAAAATCATATACTTGTATAATAAGTGTCATTTCTGTTTTAACATATTAGTCTCTGAAATTATGTAGAAAACAAAGCATGGAGTTACAAACTGAAGTTACTATAAAATTGTCTTATAGGCTAATAACCTCCCCCTCCACTGAAACATATTGGTCTCATAAATTAGGGAGAAAAAAAGAAGTGGAACTCTAAACCACAATGATATTAGCTTTTATAATTGCCTATGTATTTATTTTTACATAAGTCTTTACTTTTTATTTTAACTTTGAGTTACTACCTAGAGTTCTTTCATTTCTGCAGGACTCCTTTAGGATTACTTACAGAAAGTTTTAGTGGTAATGAACTTTTTAAGGTTTTATTTACCTGGGAATCTCATAAATTCTCTTTCACTTCTGTAGAACATGTTTGATGGGTATGGAATTCTTGGTTGATAGTTTTTTTTTTTCTTTTAGCATTGTGAATATATCAGCCCACTCCCTGCCAACCTTATGATTTTAAAAGAAAAATCTGCTAGAATCTTGTTGAGGATTTCTTGTATATGACTTGCTTCTCCTGCTAGTTTCAAGATTTCTTGACATTTTTGCTTTTGGACGATTTGATTATAATGAGTTTTGGTATGAGTTTCTCAAATCTCATCATATTGGGATTTCACTGAGCTTCCTGGATATTTAGATTCATGCCTTTCATCAAATATGCTAAGTTTTGAGCCTTTATTTCTTGTAATAATTTCTCTACCTCTTTCTCTCCTTTTCCTTGTGGGTTTCTCCCTGGTATCCCATAGGTTTCATTAATCTTTTTTTTTCTGTTCTTCAGGATCAATAATTTCAATTATCTTGCCTTCAAGTTTGTTGATTCTGTTTTCTACCTGCTCACTCAAAGCTGCCTTTGAATTCTTTTAGTCAATTTTGTCATTTAAATTATTATATTTTGCTGGGGTTTTTTTTAAGTTTTTTTTTGTCTATTAGATTTCCACATTTTGTTTATACATAATTTTCTTGACTTTTTCTGTGTCTGCTTTTAATGATCTGAGTATTTTTGAGGGAGTTATCTTAAAATCTTTGTCCAATAGAGCAGCCATATGGCTTTTCTCAAGGAGAGTTCCAAGGAGAGTGGTCAGTTTCTTTCCTTTGAGTTGGCCATACTTTTGTATTTTTTGCAGTCCTTGATTGCTGTTGAAAACTGAAAACTTGAGTCTATTGAGGTAGTAACTCTGGAAATCAGATTCTTGTCCTTCCTTGGAGTTTGCTATCTTTCTCTGTTTGCTTTGTTTTGATTGTGTTACACCATCTCCATACTGAGAAGCATCCTACAGTACAGATTTAAGGTTCCTGCAGTCATTTTCTGAGGCCATGTCTTTCCCGGGATCTGCACAACTCCCATATATGCAACTACTTTTGAACATTCTAGTTTTTAATGACTGGCTTCCAGAAGAAGTGAAAAGTAATTAACTGGGAAGGTGGGTGCCAACCTTTCAAATCTCCTGGAAGCCAGCTGGGCCAAAGGAGAGGGACTTGCAGTCATGCAGTGAGTGTGAGCATACGTAACAGGGGTGCCTGCCTCTGGCTACATTTCTGGGATTGGATGGAGCTGTAGAAAAGCACAGATCCCCAGAACATGGGTGACAGGGTCCTTCATGCTAGCCTTGGCTTTTGCAGCTGCACATAAGCTGCTCTAGAGCACGTCCTCACTTCCTGCTACAGGCTGAGTGCTGGGTAGCAACTGCTGAACCAAGAGCTGACACTGATCTACATTAGCCACAGTTTACTGTTTCAGTGAAATTTGCAACTCCTCCTCAGTACACTCCAAAGCTTCAGAACAGTTGTGTCAGACAGAATCTGTGCACGTGATGGTTGTCTAGGTGAGGAGACAGATTCTGGTGATTTCTCATTCTACATTATCCCTAAGTCTTCTCCCCACTCCAAGTTTACTTTTTTTTGAACAGCTGAAGATATATGAGTGAAAAGCTGATTTTCCCATGATTGGGCATTGGAGGGTAAGTGTGCAAAGAGCTTTTCTCCCTGTGTAATGGGAGCTGGCAGTTCTCCAGTGCTCTGCTGACCTGCAGTGTAGCTGACACTTTTTATCTCTCTCCTCTGGGAACTGTCTGGAGCTCATTTTATCACAAAACCAGTCACTTGTGTGTGATAATGGTGTCTAATTTACACTGACTGTCTTATCATCAAAGGGGAGAAAAGATACACAAAAGATCTATATTCTAAAACTCGTTTCTGCAGCTCACAGACAAAACTGGTGAAGCACTGAAGTAGGTACTGTTTGGTTACTGAACAAATCTGAATGTTTTTGGATGAGGAAAAGATCTCTTTTGGCTTGTCTGGGGATCTCTGACCTCTGGGCACATGTAGAAAATTCTGAGTGCACGATGCTTTGTATTTCAACAGAAGACAGACACAGTATTTCTCAGCAATAAAAAAGAATAATGCATGATACAAACCAGCTCCATCACAACAGTGCTGTACTAAATTAAAAATGCCAGTTGGAATAGGGTAAATACTGTAAGATTCCACATATGTTGCACTGTTGAAATAAAAGAATTATAAAATGGAGAACAAATTAGTGGTTACCAGAAGCTTGGGATAGTGGGTCAGAGAGTGACTCTGAAGGGTGGTAACACAAATACCGCTGGGTTGATGGGATGGATGTACAGAATATCTTAAAGGCTGTGATGGTTACACAAATCTACATGTGTCAGAAGGACGCTGTGCTGTATGCACATGTTGCAATTCCAACTTCCCAATTTCAATATTGTATCATAGGCACATAAGAAGAAAACATCAAAAGAAACTGGGTGAAGAGGACATGGAGCCTTCCTGTGCCATCTTTGCAATTTCCTGTGAATCCATAGTTATTTGAAAATAAAATTATACACTAGAAAAGTCCTACTGAAACACAGAAATGTACCAGGGAGATATAAAAATGATAATAAATGATGTGTTGACAATAAGATGTTAATAAACTTTAAAGTTGGTCCCCTGGTTCAACCCATGTTGGACTTGACAAGTATTACAAAAAATAGCACATGTTTAATAGGGTTAAGTTCAGTTATAAACACTCCCTGAGTTCTTCAATTCACCCAAGAGATTGATGGGATTTTTAAATGTGTGTATAAACATTTTCTGTGTCAAGAGATTGGTGTAACCTTTATATTCTCTAGGTGAAATTGATAAATGGAGCTTCTGATTTAATTGCCTTAGGTAAACAATTAAGTCTCTCTATATAACACTGCAACAAAAGAACTAAAAACATTTCAATAAAAGCATAGCCTCAGAATGCGTTAAGTTGTTGGTCCTTTGGGAAAAACATTTCTCTCACAAAAGCTTTTTTCAATGTGAAATGGAAAGAAGTTTAGCACTGAATTAAATTAATGGCCTTGGTTGCTATGTTAAAAATGGTGAAGCACAGAATTAGAAGTTGATATCAGATTTGTAAAGAAAAAGGAAAAAAAAATAGTGCCAAGATGTTGCAGGATCTTTAAGGACATTTGAAGAAGTTTCAGTACTTGGTACTTAAGGTAGAAAGAGTTTGTGTTAGCCAAGTTGAACCTTGCAAAATCAGACTGGTTTGGTAATTTTAGGGTAAAAACAGAGATATGTCTTCTCCCTGATTCTGTCGTGTCTTAAATCTCCTGTTAGCATAATCTATTTTATACAGGATCATGCTTATTTCCTCACTTGTGAATTAAGATTGACTATGTAAATTTCTAACTCTGGTTTTATTTGGTAGATAAGCTGACACTAGTTTTAAATGATAAAATGTAATCAGGTGCTCATCTCAGTAGAATTTTAATAACACGTTTGAAATGGTTTGTTCTTCTTAGCTTTATATAACTCTAGAAATTCTCCTAACGGAGTCATTCCCTTTAACTTCTTCGGGTAAAAATTTTAATGTCTTCTTTTTGCTCGAACACTGGCCATGGACATGTGCAGACCCACACACTTCAAAGATGTGTAGATTTGCGGCTGTCCTGACCTTCTCAGTGAGCACACCCACGTCACCTCCCCTGAACACAAAGGGGAGGCAGGCTCTGGGGGATGCTCTCCATGAGATTGTGTGTGTGTGGGTGGTTTCCCGGCTCTTTCTGGATCTCTGGCACGTGATGTCACTCTCTGGTACAGATCTGGCCTGCTCTACATGGGTGACAAAACAGAACTCAGCTGTTGTGTCTAAAAGTTATCCCTGGTGTGAGTAACTGATGCTTTATGTATCAGTATTCTACGGCTGCTGTGACAGGTCCAACCAATGCTGAGTAGTTTAAAACCATGCACACATTTATTATTTTGCATCTCTGTAAGTCAGCAGTACCAATGGGTCTCATGGGGCTATGATCATGGTGTGGACAGTGCTGCATTCTGGAAGCTCTCTAGAGAACCCATCCTCTTGCCTTTTCCGGTTCTGAGAGGCAATCTACATTGCTGGGCTCTGTCTTTAAAGCTATGGAGAATGTCAGTGGAATCCTCACACCACACTGCTCTAACCCTCCGGAGGGCCCCCTTGACCCTTCTTCCGATTTTCAGGACCTCTGTGTTGACACTGGGTCTGTGGGGACACTCTAGTTCTCTCCAGTGCAAGACTGGCAACCTAAATTCTCCTTCACCAGGCAAGGCGATACATTCACAGATTTTGGAGATTAGATGGAGATATCTGTTATTCTGCCTGTCACACTACTGGTAGAGCAGTTATAAAATGATATGAATGTGCCTCTAGGGTAAAGAAATTTGTTTCTGTTTACAAAGGAGACTGTATAACATACAAATATCTAGATTGTGCTAATATCTTAAAGAAAATAAAACCAGATATTTGGGGGTGATCCATACAGAAAGTTTGAAGAGAAGTGAACTTCATTTGACTTGATTTATAAATGCCTGCAAATAGTGGATTGGAAGAAAACAACTAAAATTTATTAAAACCTTTATAAAGTTTGCCTAGTGTTGATGAGTTTATAACGAGACAGGAAAGACTGGTGGGTTCTTTACTACAAATGTTACCAAAGTGGTACACAAAAATAATGAAGTGTAGCCAGGAGTGGTGGTGCATGCCTGTAATTCCGGCACTTGGGAGGCTGAGGCAGGAATACTGCTGTGAGTTTGAGACAAGTCTGGGCTACACAGTGAGTTCTAGGGCAGTCTCAACTACATAATGAGACCCTGTCTCAAAAACAAAGCCAAGCAAAACAAAACATAATAATAATGAAGTGTATGAGTCCCCTTTCCCATCACTTGGATACAATACTCAGCACCCAGAACTTAGGAGGGGCTTAATTTGCCTCATCATTTCAGGGGATTTAGTCCGTGGTTAACTGGCTCCAGACAGAAACATCACTGTGGAAAGCACTGGCAGCGCAAAGCTGTTTAGTTCACGGCAGCTGAGAAGGAGACGGGGACACAGAGGCAGAGAACAGAGACTGGGAGGCAAGACCGTCCCCAAGGTCCTGCCTCCACGACACACCTGGACACACTCAGAAGTGCGCTTTCCTCCCCGGCTGGGTGGCTCCCAAGTCAATCAGGTTGACACTTAAGCTCAAATGTCACATAAAATTGGCCCTGCATTTCTCTTTGGTAAAATGGCACACTGATCTTTCAATATATATTTTGCTTTCAAGCAGAAACTGTGAAGAACAGTATGGGCACAAATACCAAAGGTTTTCTTCTCACCAAAATACTCCTACTTGAGATCTTGTCAATTTGGGGGTGTTTTTGTTCATCCTTTCAATCACTCTAGCAAAAATTTTCTCACTTGTGAAAATCTTTTAAATTAATATTTGGCAAAAGATTCTTACTTATGAAAATGCTACAGTTCTTAATAACTGATGACTTTTTTTTTGGTGGTGCTTTATTTTAAATATTATCACTCTGAACCAAGCAGAAATTAACATTTTGTCTTTGGCCACTCAGGACTTACTGCGTTCATATCTTGTGTCCCTTGATAGTACTTTTTTGAAATTGCCTTCTGGAAATGCATATCCCGTACCAAAACTAATAAAACTTAAAGGAATCTTTTACATTTGGGGCTTTCCAAGACACCAAGCATGTTTTTCTATCTCACCTTACAAAGGATGCAAAGATAATTAGATCATTAGATATGTACAGCACTCTGCAGGTTTTAATGTAGTTTAGTACCATGGTGAGCACTGTCCTGTTCATAAGGATCCAACACAAAAAGGCCTGGCATGAAAAGAAAGAAGCTCAACTTCCCCCAGTTATGATGAGTAAAACATCAGCATCATGGTTCTGCTTCAGCAGCGATGGACCTTTCACACACACAGAAGCACTGTCCTGTCACACAGTGGCTCAACGGCAACCGTTCTTTTAAGAGACAGATTTCATTTACAGGTCCTGAAGAGCTGTGTCAGTAGGCAGTAACTCTGCCCCTGGATGGGAAACATTACAGACCCCGGAGATTGCTCAGAGCCCTTACTGTTCACAATCTACACTTGGTCTCATGGTAACCAGTGACTGGCTCTTAGGACACCTGTTCACCTTGATGTCATTGGCTAAGATGTGTAATATGACCACCGCTGTCCAGCCTAATCAGCACCAGGTGGTTCTGCTGTTTTTCTCTCACCAGCCTAAATTCCTGTGCTAAAGCCATGGCTCAGCCATTGTGTCTTCTGGAAGAAGCATCCAGGTAGCCTGACTAAAGGGCTGGAACAGGTACCTTGACACCTACAGGCTTAGCAGGGTGTGGTGGTGCAGGCAGGTAATTCCAGCACTCTGGGAGGCTGAGGTAAGGGGGAACACGAGTTTGAGTCCAGCCTAGGCAACCAAGTGACTTAGCAAAACCCCGTCTGAAAAGAAAAATACTAAAAAGGGCCGGCAGTGTAGCTTAGTGCAAAGGCCCTGGGTTCAATTCTCAGTACAACAAAAACAAAACCAAAACAAACAAAAACCAGGCATCCCTATCTAAGCTATCATTAGCAGAAATGAACACTCTGAGACTGCTGAGGGACTGGACCGGGATTTCCAGAACTCAGTTACATCAGAACCAGAAAACTTTGAGAAACCAGACTGCTTACTAATCCAAAATCAGTAAAGCAAGGATTTACTACCTAAATAAACCACATTTTGAATTGTGCATGTTATAAAAGCCTTCCTTCTTCTGTTTTTAGTGCTTGAACTAGGAGGTTATGCTTATAAAAATTAGAATGAAATATTCTTTAAATGGAATCTTGTTCTAATTAATCCTTCAGAATTCACTAAAAAGATCCTTTGAAGATGTGTAAAGTGATGAAAAGACAATACACTATGGGGGAAAGCTAATAATGGTAGTTCTGTGAATACAACAACATATATTGATCATTCTGGGTCTACGAGGCAACTTAAAACAGTAGTTAGATAAATATACACATGAAGGGCCTTTACTAATCCGTGTGCTTTCCTTAACCATGGATTTTCTTGGTATGGATTGGACTAGAATGTGTTTTCCTTCTGTATTAGACCACAACAGAGATGTTACACTGAAAGGCAAACCTAACTTTATTAGATATGAAAAAACGAGCGCATCTCATGTGTGAACATGACGCCCATCATTTCCTTGGGACACTGGCTTGGTTCACGCCATGTGGCTTAGGGGATCCCAGGACAGTGGACAGCAGGGTGAGGAGCACTGAGAATTTAGGGCACTGGGACAGTCTGCGAGACAGAGAGGAGCAGATGAAACCTGACGAATTCTGGGCTGCTGATCTCAGTGGATGAGATCAAAGGGAGTGAAATGTGTCTGTTACACAAAAGCAACCACGGCACCACAGTCAGCATTCAGGATTTAATATAACACAGCTCTCATTTTGCTTATCATGAAGTCTTTGAACGAATCTACACTGCTTGCTGTTAAAAACAAAACAAAACAAAACTGCCCAGAAAAGCCTTGCCATGAAATTCAGTTACACCTAAGAAATCTGGTAAACAAACACGAGTGGGTACATTTGTCTTCTGGAACAGAACGTCAGCACCAGGAGTCTTGCCCGTGATGGAAAATCAGTCCCCTGCTCTGCCTCCCTGTGACAAGGGTGGACGTCATGTGCTCATCATGAAAACAAAATAGAACAACAAAGCAAAGAAGGAAAAAGAAAAAGAAACACACAATTGCTTTTCTAGCTCCAGTTCCAAGTTATGAATCTTTGGGCCTTTTCCTTCTTGTTGTCAATGCCTAATCTGCTTTATCTGTGACACTGGTGATTCCATTATGTGGCCATGTGATTATCTGTCTTCTCCCCATGACCTGGTCACACATAACCTCATAAGCCGCGGTAACTGTATGCTTTGTTAGTCTACTTGTGGAGGCCCAGTTCTCTTGCAATAAATTTAAGTGAAAAAGTCCTTTCTCTTTTTCATGCTTTGTTTTCTTGTCTCCCTTTGATGGTGGCGGCCCCATCCTCCGGTCCAGTCCTAAAAGTCCTTTCCCAGAACTGGAGCTGCCATCTCCACCTCTGCCCTTTGTGTCTGCTGGACTGGAATAAATATTTCATGAGATGATTTATTTTGTAAACAAGGCTTTTTTTATGTATGCCATTGTTTTAACTGTGTACACACACACACACACACACAAACACAGAGAGAGAGAGAGAGAGAGAGAGAGAGAGATAGAGAGAGGTCAGTTGGAGCTGGTGAATCCAATAGTTGCTGTGGGCAGAGATTAAGACAAATTGTAGAGAAGATGCCAAAGTTCCTGATGCTTTCTTCTAATAACTATGATTTACAAAACACAAGTAGTGTTATAACACACACGAGAATCCATCTCATTTGCCCAAATTTGTAAGGAGGTGGTCTGAAGAAATGATTCCAAAGGGTAACTCAGCCTCTGAAAAGACAATATCAAACGAAGCAGAGTCTGAGAGGTTTACAGCACACGGTACACAGTTCTTGCAGGAATTATTACTCCCAAATAAATCACCTATTTCATCTGTTCGGAAGACAAAAGGAATTGTGTTTTGAGCACCTCGGGGTCTCACACAGAGGAATTCGCTGAATTAGATTCTGAGAAATTCTTTTGCTGTTGAAGTGTCATGAACTGTAAAGCAATGAGAGGAACGGGAGCAAGAAGGTGGTCCCCACAGGCATATTTAACCTGCGCGGGAAGGAGTCTAAAAATAAAAAGTGCAGTTAATTAACAGGTTTGCTGAAGCACCTTTTTGAACTAGAAATGAATTGATTTTTTGAGAAATCTTGAAAATGAAACAAGCAACAGAGATAATACCTTTTAATAAGATTTAAATAATTTGATTAAATATTAAGCATGATAGCCGAAAAATAATTACCTGAACTCCACTGCCTAATTTTAGCAGAATAGAAGTGAAGATGAAAATTTAAACGTAACTGATTCTAGCTTCAGGAGAGAAAACTATGAAGAGCTTTTTATTTTTAGGTCAAGAATGTTATCTATCAAAGATCCAACAAGCTCTCTCCTAAGACAAAAACGTCAGAGGACAATTCGTTCTGAGAAAGCTGAGATCAGTATTTCCATAAGGAGAGTTTCTTTTCTGTACTAAAGTCTGAAATTCATTCTGCAAGCCCGGGATCTTGGAATAAGATACTGATGACTGCAAGTAGCCTAATGCTGAATTATAAAATCCAAGTCCCTCAATCTTGGTTTTTCAAATTGATTTACGCCTCTGCCAAAATAAAAATAAGTCTTAACTGCAGACCCAGGAAGGGGAGTCCCCTGAAGTTTTCTTCATGTGCTACTCCTTTCCGGTTACCCTGCACAGTGGTCTGACTTTCTCATGAACATTCACAGTTATTATTTCCATGTTTGCTTTCTGTCACCCCGGGTGCATACACAGGACCTGCATGATTTCTGGTTCACACAGAACACAAAGATAGTTCAGAGAGGGTAAGTGGCACTTGCCAGGTCACACAGCTGTGTCCTCAGCTTGGCACCTGTGAGACTGGCGGAAGCTCTCCTGTCCACTTGTGCTACCGTCACTCTTTCTCCTGCGCTCTTTTCACAGGCAGGACCCTTCCCAGCTGTGTGACACACACCTCTGCCCCTCATTTCTTCCATGAGTCACTCATCACGGGTGCACCCAGCTAGGTGGTTGATCCGATTTCAGTTTCCGACAATGTAATAAACTAAGGACAGGAGGATACTGAACGCTCTTTGACTACAGGTAAACTGATGAACACCTGGGCGAGGGACTTAGCCCATGTGGTAGAAGATGCAATAGTGCTAAAAAAAAAAAAAAAGATGTTAATAGTTCTCTGACCTTTGAGAACTGAGTTCACATTGAACCTTGCTGCTCTTATCACCCACTTCTACACAGGCCCGGGAATAAAAGTTCTAGAAGACACTGCACTAGCAAGGGTTTCATGTAAGTCTGGGAAATGCTGTACTTGGTGTTCAAGTCACTGGCTTACAGTGCATCTCCGAATTTACTTCTAATGAGCAGAACTAGAGGCTCCATGTGCGTTGCCCAACAGACAAAATGCAGCCACCTGGTTAACTTCGTTTAACTCAGGTTTCCTCAAGCTTCTGAGGAGGGAAAACCTTTCCCTGTCTGGAGAACTGGTGTGCTGCAGACTCGCTCCGGTCACCCTGCTTTTCTCAGTACTACACCTGCTATCATGCTTACCCCGATCACTGGGTACCCACAGAGTTTTACCACCGAAGAAACTATAATTCCATAGCAATTATTAGCTTATGTATTGATTAAAAACCAAAATTTAATGAATTACTCTGACTTTGAAAAAGAGATGACCAAATAGGGGGTTGTATATTTGAAGCACTGGCCGATAGGAACAGCTCACCCTGTACATGCTTTATTCCTGAACACGTCTGTCTTGCTTTGATTTCAAACATGCTTCCTTCCTCTGATTTCACAGATTTGTGCCTTGGCCACAGGGGACACTGAGGCAGGGAGCTAAGGTAGGCAAAGTCACTTGCTCAAGGCCAAAGACCAAACAATGTCCAGAGAGGAACATGAACCGTGTGTGGGGGGTCTACCTCCAGAGTGCTGGTGTACAATCTAGGCAGGGAGCTAACAGGGCCCGAAAGGAAGCAAGCAGGCACCTGCAGACAGTTTGGAGTGACAAGAGGGGAAAGAAAGCAAGTGGTTACTCAAAGGGCAAGCCACTGCAGGCCCTGAGGTAAGGAAGCAGGAGCAGACTGGATGAGAACAGTCTAAGTATGTAAATTCCTCCTGCCTGAAGACACCTGCAGCTCCGTCTGAAACTCATGAACAATTAATGGCGTCCCTTTGAAGACCCCTAAAGGTAAAATGTCTCCTTTGAGAGGGCTGCTTCTGTAGCGTGGCCATCTTTGCTGTCCTCAAGGAAGCCCTCTGCTTTGAAGAGCGCCCAGCTGAAGGTGTTTCTCCCGGGGCCATTCTGTGTGTTCGAGTAGCCAGCTGTGTTTCTTTCCTGTGATAAACTTTCATTCTATTTGAGCCTTGGAACTGGCCCATGCATGATTTTCCTCATACAGGTGGCTAAGAATCCCGGCTAGCCAGTGACTTTATAAACTAGTGTCATAAATAGCTTTAAGAAGGATGTATCATTTGCCTAACATTTCATCTTGCTCTTTAGCCAATGAGACGTTCATGGAAAAAATCCCAGTACAGATTCTCAAACGGAGGAAATTCAGTGTTCTAAATCCACTTCATTTCATACCCAAAGTTGACTTTTGTCCAGGTGACTACACAGCCCAGCAGAGCACTGGTTTCCAACAGCCAACTCTAATTCCATTTTTAATCACTGTGTCCAGCTTTGAGTTCCAGCGAGTCTTGTGTGGCCTGGGGGACGGGGTCCCAGGGTGCCATTTTGGTTAATACAGAGCCCGCAGGTGAACCTTGGGAGGGGAGGCAGGAGCCCAGCCCAGGGCACGGCCGGCCCAACTGTTCCTCAGGCCCTCAGTGTACATAACCAGACCCTGGTTACCAGACCTGTTACGGGGCATGGCCTCAGATCATTACAAATTCTCTTTCCCTGTATTCTTAGGAGACGCTCTCCTATTTCAGCCAGAAGAGGATTTAGAGCATCCTTTTCCAACCAGAAGAATACTAACTTTTCTTTTAAAAGCCCTCATTTTGAGATTGAGTTTTAACATCAGTAGTTTATAAAACCTGATGTCTAGATTAAGATTGTTGTTCAGTTTATCCCCGTGGATTTAATTTTTTTTGTGTGGGACTGAGAGATTTGACATCTTTTGTATCTTTATAGTACACAGAATTTCTTATTCAAGAGAAAGAGTTTTAGAACCCAAGGATAAAGACAAATTATTTTAATAAAAGTTAGTTTGTGTTTGGGTATTTCCCTAGTTAGTGAAAACAGTGCTCCTATGAACTGTTAGACTACATACTAGTGCCTGCTTCTTTGTTAATTAACCACAGTGGACATTATGAATAAAACTGTTCACATTATTAATCTATCCAGAGTTCCAGCACTTACATTGCAGGATTCTGTTGCATGTACACAACCAAAATTTAGTAGGATTTATATTTGATGAATCTAAAAACTTCAGTGAGAGTGTTTGTACTATGCTAAAAAGATGAGTAAATATTTTAATTATAGGAACTACTCAGAACTAGGCAGGTAGGAAAAAGATGAGGTATGATAATGAAAAATAAAGAGACCAAATAGATATAAAATTAAAAACAAAAATGAGTTTAGAAGACCAAAAGTGGACCAAAGTTTATTTCCACTAATCTTTTTCAATCAAAATGGCCAAATATTAAATTTGAACCCAGCTGACAACCCACTTATTAGAAGCAATATTTAACACCACAAAATTCTAAGAAACAAAGGAATTGAACATTCCTATTGGCTCTTTATTTATCGTGGTGGGATTTCACTTGTTGCAGAGGAGAAAGATATAATGAGCAGAAGAGATTGCATGGGAGACTTTTTAAAAATCAGAAAGATGTTAGACACAGGATAACTGCGGGCATAATTAAGGTGACCCCATAATGGAATGGGGTGAGCACCCAAGTCAGTGTGACAGGGCTCCTTATAAAAGGGGAAAAACTGGATTCAGAGATAGATGCACAGAGGGGGATGAAGTCAGAGGCCCGGTGGTGCTTCTAGAAATCAAGGATGCCAAAGATTGCAGGAAGCCAGGACAGACACGTGAAACACATCCTTTGGCCCTCAGGATGAGCAAACCCCTGTACTACTTCTAATCTCCAAGACTATGAGACAATAAATGTCTGTTTCATCCCACTTTTTCACTTTGTTATGGTCTCCCATAACACTAACACTAGCAAACTAACATACTGATCAACACTTGGGGTCAGGTGTGTGTTTAAAGCAGCCACCTTGAAGAAAAAACTGAAACGCAGCTAACCATCCTTTGTTTTATTTGACAAATATTCATCTATCATCAGTCATGTGTTCTTTCATGTTATCTGTCATTCCACATTCATCTCCTTGAATGACATCTCCACTCACCAAATAGATTAGTATTTAAGATAAAAAAAAAAGCAAAAGCAAATGAGCATGAATCAGTACAAATCACGACGGGGGAGCCCATCACTTTGGTGGCTGAGGTTGCTGACACTGTTGCTGCACCCAAGAGATCCTGCTCCAAGTTAACTGAGCATGGACCAGATGAGACCGCAAGCTGGGACTTTCTCTAGAAAGTCTTCGCAAGCAACAGAAGCCTGCACATTTCCATAGGGATAATCACCACCAGGATCAGGAGTGGAAAATATGTAGAATTTTGTCATATGGGGCCCCTCTCCCCATGTCTCTGCATGAATTTTGGAAGAGTTAATTAGATGGCTTTCATGATCACAAATGCCTCTGCAAAACTGCGGTTTTCTTGGGAAATGCAAGTACACAAGGGTCTTCACCGTGGAAATGAAAGATCACTCTGAAATGGTTCTCTGCTTCAGGGAAGTATGGGAAATCCAGGGCCACCTGTGCTGCCCAGAAAGAGGAAGTCACAGAAGGGGCTGGGCTGGGTGCTAGAGGAACTCAGGAACTAACTCAAGTCTATGTAGCTGATGAAACCGTCACTTGTATTTTTTCCTCATGAAAGGCATTGTGCTGGGCTGTGGGTTTACAACAATTATTCACCAGGGGATATTCTCATATTCTCTCTCCCTCCCTTTCCCTCTCCCCCTCTCTCTCTCCTCTACCCCTCTCACACACTCCTGCTGTAACTTTTATTCATTAAAGGTCAATAAAACACAGAAAGACTGACAGGTCTGAAACTGATTGATTCTTGCAGTAGAATCAGTCTAGACATGCCGTAATACTTTTTTTTTTTTTTTTTTTTTTGT
>NW_022900913.1:7776896-7788916 GCF_012274545.1 Fukomys damarensis
TTTTTTTTTTTTTTTTTTTGGTACCGGGGATTGAACTTGGGTCCTTGTGCTTGCAAGGCAGGCCACCAAACCACTGAGTTAAATCCCCAGCAATTTTTTTATATTTTACTCCTGGCAGAATTGAATGCAGAGCACAAGGCTGTGTGCTCTACTCTGCTGACCATGTTGGCAGCTACCCTTGCTCACCAGGGAAGCAGCAGCTCTCTAGGACTGCCCAACAGGTGCCTTCTTCTCACCAGCTGGCTCGACTGTTAATGTTGTGAATATTCCATAGGAGTCGGTGCTGTCAGGTTTAACTCCTGCTGCTCTCACTTCCTACATGATTCATACCTTTGCATGATTACCTCGGACTCCTCTAGGCTAGGTCCAGAGTCAATGCCTAGGAAGGATTTCCAAAATCCTCTTCTCTCAAGGCTTCTTCAGTGGCCTCATTCATCACCCCAAATCCATGCTGACATCTCAGCCAGAGGGTCTGCTCACCTCAGAGATCCCCAGGGCAATGGACACAGGCGCCACCTGCACTCCCTAAATGTCCTGCATCAAGGTAGACCTTTCCCAAACCCGGCCCAATGTCTGCATCCACTTAGCCATGCATAAACCAACGAGAACCCCACCCAAATCACACTGCAGCAAGCTCCGGTCAGCCCTTTCAAAGCAGTTGCTAAGACTGAAATGTAAGCATTTCCTGAATGACGGTAGCTGTCTTTAGAGATTTAAATGATCCCCTGTCAGCCCTAAATTTAATGTCATGATGCTTTATTTCCTCATAAAAATCTTGCTTGCTTGTATTCCTTGGTAATACATTTGGTTGCCTGGGAAACTGGAAGAGTCTGTATGGAAAGGGAAATAGTATTTAGAAGAGAGTCTAGCACAGCCATGTTTTTGGAGTATTCGCTCATGGTGCAATCTTCCACCCTGAGATGTTCAACCCCCCCATCCCCCCACCCTGCTTCCACACTTATGGGCAGGTGGTGCATCTATGATGACCCGAGTGCAGATCTGTTGGGGATCACCTCAGTGCTATGCCCAGCTAAAGTCATTAGGCTGGGTTACACAGTGACTCTCAGTGGATTTTCAGATATGTGGGGACATAATTGTATGTATTTAAAAAGATAAGAAGGAATACTGATGCTGGGGAGAGATGGGATTTTTCCAGGGCTTCTTAGGAGATGTCTTACAAAATCTGGTGCAGGGTTCTCCAGCCTTGGCACCAGGTATCTGCACAATGCAGGGTAGCCAGCAGCATCCCTGGCCTCCACCCACTAGAGGTCAGTAGCAACCTTCCCATCCCATCAATATCTCCTGGGGGACTAACTGTCCCCTGTTGAGAGCGACTGCTCTAGAGGCTCAGAGAAGAGACCAGCTAATTGCTGGTCACAGGAGCAGGCCAGTCACCTTCTGAAAGTCAAGGGATAGATGTTTAGAGAGCAGGGAAGGAGGATCCCTGTGCAAAAGTCTCCTGATGCCTGGTCTGTAGTACTCCCGGGGCTGCAGTAACCTAAGAAGCTCTGGGAACTTCATGCCTCATGGGTTTCTGTGTGATTAGAGGGACAGACAGTGGCTGTGATTTGGTGTAACTGACATAGCACAAATTGCTTATCAAATTTCTCTCTCACTTGCCTGCAGAGTGCAACTGTGGGAACATGTGCGCAGAGAAAAACAGATGTCTAAACTTGCACAGGCATAGACGGTGTGCTACCTCTGAACCTGAGGAATGGAAATGCAAGCCTCATCGAGTGTGCTGTGATTGACTCCCAGCATCCAGGGAACACCGCTGCCCCCACCCCATGCAGGTGCTGGCAAGCCCGCGAGTTACGCCCCTGAGGCCTGGTTACTGTCTTCCCTGCTTTGCAAGTGTCGGTATTCCTTATCCAAAGAGCTCCTGAGATTCTTGTCCCTTCTCCACACACCCAACCTGGCCCTCATTGCATGGTCCATGCTCAATAAATAACTGGGTGTCATGCTACTTGTGCAAAAGTAACGTAAAATGGGCTTTTTCCTTGAAGAGAAAGTATCTCACCATTTTAACCTCTCAGAAGCCTGTTTTCATCTACACAGATCTATAAGGTGCATGCAATCTATCGTTTGAGGATACATTCTGTTTCCCAAATGTTGCACCTACAAGGTGCACCAACCCAACTAGGGAACCAAGTCTTATCTGCAGTAAACAGCCAAGGAAGCCAGTCTGAGAAAAGCTACTCTTGTGAAGCTGTAATGTTGTTCCTGGTGACAATCGAGGGTGTCCATTAATAATTGGCTTAAAATGGCCAGGGCTTGATCAATAATCTCTGTCCCTAATTCCAATTAGGGATCAACTTGAGAAAGCCAAATACATTCTCCTTGGCGCTCACAGAGGATACTGTACTCCTACTTTGCCTGCTCCAGCTTCCCTAAGCCGTCAGCCTCCCATCTGGGCTCCTCTGAGAACTTCCCTTTCTTCAGCTACCGTATTTATTAGGTTCATGCCTTTGAGTCTCAGGTAAAATTCAAGTGATGACTCAGTCTGCTGTAGCAGGCTTAGCAGAGATAACCTTGTCTTTCCTCCTCGGGGTGGTGCTTGCTTATTTCCACCTCACCCTCTGTACCAGCAGGAACATGTGTGCACTCTTCAGTACATGGCCCAGGGGGACTGGTGCTGTCTTTCCCAAGGGGCTCCGAGGGGCTGCCAGATCCATGAGAGAGCAAGTGTTCAATGGCCAGGTTGCCAGAGGGTAGTTCTAGAGAGTGGAGCACGCAGAGAGATACAAGACCTACCGGAAAATGGAGAGAATTTGGATTGGGAGATAGGCAGTTAGCTATACGGAAGTTGGCTCAGAGCAATGAGCCTGTGAAAAATGGAGACAGACACAGCTCCCTGACGACTGAGCCATCTTGGTAGGAATTTGAGATGCCTGACAAGCAACTCGGCCTTCATGACAAGAACTTTAACTACACTGTCAGCCACTGCTCAATCTCATGCTGTTGGAATTTGTCTTGGTCATATTTGCATTAAAAAGTAAATGTATGTGCGATATGACCATGTTCTTCTAATAGCTGGGAAATCAGAATTGTAAAAGGTTTTTATGAGAATTCAGTCGAGTAAATCCTCCCATTTTCAGCATTATTATTATTTTAGGTATGGAACCTGTCATGCCTGTTCTCCATGAAATAGGTGCAAATATCAACTGCGTGTTCACTTAACAACTACATACTGACAGTGTGATATTTGGTTGATTTGGGGCTCCTTTAAAAGGTAAATATAAGTGACACGATCAGTCCCTGTATCCCAAAGCAAATGAGAATAAACTTCAAAAGTAACATGGGATTCTGAAAATATTAGGTTATTTTTTTCATAACTGGAAGCTTTGCATTTAATAAGCTTTGTCACCCTGTATGTTTTTCTCCTGTGATCTCTCTCCACACTTAAAGCACACCCTGGAATCCAAGTTTTTGAGAATGCGTAAATGTGGATTCAAGTGGGCTGGGGCTTGGTCATTACTACCCGAGAGCAGAGGCTGTAGGGAGGAATGGAGCTGGGGAGATAGAGGTGGGGACTCTGGATCCCAAACACATGTTAACTAAAAGGGAAGTTTAGATGATCAATAGCTTTGTATTATATGTGCTGCTAGTTACCCTCTGTATCAGCTGGCCTCCTATCCATCATGAAGCAGAACAACTTTCAAGATGTACCTATCTTTTCAGGCCATGGAGAACTAGCTGTGTATCTCCTGAATCTCTTCCTCGTTGTCCCTACACACAGCTGGCACAGTGAATGTGCCTGCATGTCTGACTGTCTTCATTAACATCACTTAATTATCTTCATCAGCATCATGTCCTATTCCAAGAGACTGATACCCAAGCAAATAATTTGACTGTGCAATACAGACACTTGTGGAAAGCTCTGTGACCTTTTTGACAGAAATCGTCCAGGAACGGTTTGTAGCCCAACACTCTGAATTCTTGGCTCTACCAGTGCCAAGTGTGGTAAGTCCTAGCACTGAAAGACCTGGCTTGTAACCCTGGCTTCCAATTCTCAACACCATCTCTTTTATCCTTCTGAGGCATTGCCTGAGCTCCCTCGAGTGCTGTGCGATAGTGCTGTGTCGGAGGCACCTCGAGGGTCAGCTTTCACACCACTGAGGACCATTTTTCCCCTCACTGGGAATTCAGATGTGAGCATGTGAGGCAGCTAGCTTTCTGTGCTATTTCTGCATAGTTATGCATTTACTGCATAACTTGGAGGGTTTGTATGTTTTCATCAATACATTACTTTTGGTCTTCCCCTCCACAAAACTTGTATTCTGAGTTGCTTTATTTCTTTGTGTTGCCAAAAACTAGACTCTCAAGTAGGGCAGCGGCTCATTGTGCTGTAGAGTTCATCGTTCTCCTAAGGACATGACCTGAGGTATGCAGTTGAAGTTTCAGAGTAATTAGAATCAGGAATGTATGACAGGTAGTAAGCTGTGAGCTTACTACCAGGCAAGTCAATCTCTGATGACTGAATACTGGGGTTTTACTAGAAACTTCAACTACAGGTGTGTTTCTTTTCTTTTCTTTTTTTCTATTTCTTTCCTCTCAAGCTTTGACAGTTTTGCAAGTGGAAGCAAGTTTATCAGAGAAGTCTGAGAGGAAATAAAAAGCCCAAGTAGTGCTACGAGTGTAGTAGCTGAATTTCAGTGTTCGCAGGAAGAGGTTGAGCTCTTTGGTATAAAGAAAAGCACATTCATTATCAAAGAACGAATTCAACTAACGCACTGAAATCCACCCTGAGAGTCCTCATCTCTAAGGATTTGCCTAGAAACCTGCTTTTTGCCTAAGATTCTTCATGGTTCCCTGGAGATGTCCAGCGACAGCTCTGTTCTGTGAGCACCATCTGGGTGATGTAGAGTTGACAGCAAATCCGAGAGGAGATCCTCCCCCTATAAAACGCGATCCTATGGAGGGTCAGGAAATGTCTGAGCTTCCACTTCGTGCTCATGTTTTGAATTTGTTGAGGTGAGCTTGGCTGGGTAATTAAAGCCTAAAAGTTTTTGGCAGTTTTTTCCCCCCCTCTTGAAATAAAGGGATCACAAACGGACTCTCCAGTCTTCTCCAACTCTACACATGTGCAGGAGAACATAATTACAGGTACTCCAGTCCCCGGCGACCGCATTACTGCAGCGCGTTCTTTACTCACAGCCCGTGTTCTCACGATTCCATTATTCCCCAGCAGGTTTCTTGGAAGGATAGATGTGAAGCCCCAAAATAAAACCCAGGTGAAAGGAGAGCATTTCTTTTTGGGGGAGAAATTGAGCAACTTCATAAAAATGATTTGTGCCTCCAACAAAATTGAACACAAAAATGTGCTTTAGAGTGAAGGCTTCATCACAATAGCCTGGAGATAACCAAATAGACTGAAAAATTTGAATCTCTTCCTCATAGATCAGAGGGCTGAGGAACCTTTTCCTGGGAGATGTGAGGCACCGAGAGCTGCTGTGGGAGAACATCAGTGCAGAGGGACAAAGCGTGGGCTCTACTACCGTCGCCCACGGGAGAGCAGAGCTGGCAGGGAAAGGGCTCAGTCTGCCCTGAACCCAAGTGGTGTCCTAAGGGCTCCATCATCTACTTCTCATAACAGTTGTAGGAGACCAGCGCCACTGTTCTCTCCTCTCCATTTTAACCAAGAAGAAATAAAGGCACTGAAAAAAAATTAACTTGCTCAGGGAGCCAAGCTAGACCATGTACACTGTCCAACACTGAGCCAGAAATAAAAGACATGAAGTGTGATTTAAAAAAAAAGGCATCCTTAGTTTCATCATTGTGGTTGCCATCATGTCCTGAATCAGTTCAAATCATTTACCTCTCATGGTCCTTTTGATTTTGGAGAAGAGTCAGAAGTTACTCGAGGCCAGACGCAGTGAACAGGTGGATGAGGACACACGGCGCACGGGCCTGCCTCTCCACTGGATGGAACTCAGGAGCAACACTCTTTGTATTTTACATCACAATTTGCAATGACACTCATGAAAGAGGGCCTCCAGAACTACTTCAGAAGGCAACAAGAGTGATAGGATAATCGTGTTCTAAGCAAGTGTTTCGAGAGGGATTGATGGCAATGTGTCTTCTCCTATAAGAATTTTTAAATTATTCAAAAATTCACTGTACATATCTATCACACCTCAATAGTAAGAAACGTTAGTGCTTCTGAGAAGTACATTCCCCATCCTGGTGTTACTGTTCCCTGGGACTTTCATCAGAGGTCCCTGCAAACCCCAGCCTGTAGTTTGGTTTCACTGGGCTCAACTCTTGTTCCCTCTCACTGCTCCTCACCTTGGCTTCCAACTCCGTGAATCCCTCACTTCTCTGCCACTTCTCTTGGGAGACAGAGCTGTTTCATTTTGTCTGGCACTGCTGCAAGTAACAGTTTAGAGGAGGGATGGTGAACCTTTGAGAGACCAAGTGCCCAACTGCAACCGCAGACCCACTTATTTATCAGAGTGCTAACACTGCGATTAAACCTGAGTGCACGGCTGCTGGGGCAGTGCTGGGCTCAGGTCCTGTGCCAACAGAGAGGGCTCTGTGTGCCCACCGCGGCATGCGTGCCCCAGGTTTGTCCGCACTGGTTTATTTTCTCTCACAAGTTGAAAGTTGTGAAAGAATAACCTTAATTTAACATTTTTTTAAGATGGCTCGGGGTCTTCTGGAAAGCATTATCTATGTATCTATATTGTAATAATATTCTCATGAAGAGCTGATTACACACTAAGTTCCGTGCTCGCATTTACATGAAGAGTGCTTACGCGCCATCCCCCAGCCTCAGCCAACGTGTAATTCTGCTTTGTGAGCGTTCCACACTCTAATGTTCAGCGTTAGATCTGGAGCCCTGGTGTGCTTTCTGAGAGCCCACACATGGCGTCATGGCAGCAATGTGCCTGGCTAAATCTCGCAAATGGGAAGGATCTACTTTGACAAGATCTAGCTCATTTTCTGCACCACATGCTTGACTGAGGAACAACAACAACAACAGTAAAAAAGTTTGAGAAGTTAGGACTAAGAACACAGTACAAGTCTACCTGAACAGCTCTCTGGTATCTTGAGTGGGCCCACCAGAAAGGCACAAAGATGGAGCTAGAGAAGGCTTTTCTAAGCCTCCTTTGTTGAATAAAGGCAGAGCTTTCTGTGAATATGTCTGCCATAAATCCTCTCTGAGGAGCATCTCCCAGCGAGGAGACTGACCCTTAGATTGACACTCACATACACACAACTTTATCAGAAGCCACTGTAGCTGTCTTTAGTCCACCCTTGAGCCTACGTACACCTGCCTTTTCTAGGAAGCTGATCTATAAACCACTGCCCCTGGTTCTTCAGTGAATTACCTGTTCCTGAGTTTATCTGTGCGCATATGAGCCAACCTTGTCTTTTCTTTTGATAATCTGTCTACCAGCGATCAATTTATAGACTGTTTACCTAACCCTATTAGGATCTGAATGGGTAGAGGAAATGTTTTATTCCCAATGGTCTCACATGTGGAGCTGGGTGTTCCTGGCCTGAGCTGCTCAGAGAAGTGACTGCCAGGTTGCTGTAGACGACAGCTGGGCCCGGTAGCACTATGTGAAGTGGATTTTGGCTTCAGGGAGGGAAAACCACACAGGGATGAGCACAACATAGAGACAGTGGATGGCTACCAGCCTTCACCCAAGAAGGTGGTGGACGGTGATGGAAACACAGTGGTGAATCAAAGCTGTAGGACCAGAGAGGACCGGCTCATGCACACCTGTGTGGGCCGGAGAGGGTGGGGTGCGCCCGCAATGCCGTGGTGGGTTTGAACAGGCTTCCGTCTGCAGAGAAGTGGCTGCCATGGTCCCAGCACATATGGGAGTGTGGGTTCTCACATACGGTAGTGTGGGTTCTCACATACTGTAGGGCTTCGATCAAGAGGGTCTCCCCAGAGTCTCATGTGTTCGTAGGTGAGGATTTTGGAAGGTGATTGGCTAGTGAGGGTGCTAAACTTTTCTGTGGATTAAACCACAGATGAGTGCACAGCTGCTTGCACTGTTAGGAGGCGGGGCCTAGCGGGAGGTAATCCCTGGGGGTGTGGCCTGGAAGGGTGGATTCTCCCTCCCCAGCTCCTACTATCTGTCTCTG
This sequence comes from Fukomys damarensis, assembly GCF_012274545.1. Lineage (NCBI taxonomy): Eukaryota > Metazoa > Chordata > Mammalia > Rodentia > Bathyergidae > Fukomys > Fukomys damarensis. The sequence goes on from NW_022900913.1 coordinate 7,785,000, forward strand.
CCTCCTGGCCACCGTGACTAGAGAGCCTTCTACTATGCTCTTTCTGCTTTGCAGCCAGCCAACTATGGGCTGAATCCTCTACAAACTGTGTTCCAAATAAACCACTTTTCCTTTAAGCTACGGGTGTTGAGCACTGAGTGCCACTGAAGAGAATGTGACCCACAAACAAGGAGTTCCAGGAGATCTTGCATGTAACTGCAGACCCTGGGACTCTGGACCACGGGACGTCCCTACATCTCCCATCATCAGGCCTTCATCATGTTCATGCTTGAATGAAGGTGAGGCATTTGAAAAATGGCTTTCACTCCTGAGAATAAATCCTTCACCATTCAGTGTTACTGGTGAATCTTCTTTTAAACTGGGAATCTACACAAATGGCCTCTAATCACAGCACTTAGCAGGATGCATTGAATATACTAATCGCTCAGTTAATGCTCACTGACTGAATGAACTCAGATTACTACTGAAGAATATTGGACACTGAAGTGTACAACAGATTAACTTAAATGAATCCGAGAAACATTTTTAGTCTTATTTCTGCTTAGCGCATAATAGAACTGTTAGGGAATTGATCATGTTAAAGTATGCTGTGACGCCGCCTCACAGGCGGCATTCTCCTGGTACATCTTGGCTCCTAAAATGACCTCATGCCCTTATCTCTGGTTTCCCTCCCCCCCAAGGCCACAGTGGTCCAGGAAAGTTGAAACCTGTGCCTGCAGGACTGGGCCCATAAAAGCAATCTGGCTTGTGATAGGTTAAAAGTAGCTCACTCCTCATAAATAAGCAATAGCCCACCCCAAAACTGATAAAAGGACCTTCCTTTCTTTGTTCTCTCTCTCCTTCTGCTTCTTCTTCCTCCTCTCTCTCTCTCTCTCTCTGCCTTCCTGCCTCTTGCTCGCCTCCCTACAATAAAGATCTCCTGCCGGACCTCTCGGTGCGTGAGTGGCCTAATTGGGAAGGGGCACCCGAAAGGGCACGTGAACCCCCTTTCAAGAACTTCACACGACTCATATAACTTATTTTAAAACAATGATGTAGTTGGCCCTCCAAATCAGTAATGTATCTTAAATGCATGGTCTTTTTGTACAATCTTAATGACCCGAGTTTCTCCTTGAGGGGGTCTTGGAAACCTTTGCAAAAAACAACCTAGGACTCAGTGAGCAGGACTCCAAGAGTGAGCCAGCAGCCTCATTCCTAGGAGGAGGGGCTGACCTTGCGAGCTCACACACTACTTGGGAGATACATCATGCCATGCTGGCACCGTGGCGCAAAACTATCTGTTTCTGGAGACAGCTTGAAGTTCAGAGCTTGTATCAGGGCAAGACGCACACACTCTGGGGTACAGGCAGAGTGCACATTGTTCCAGGTAGTTGTGGAGGCGATTACTTGCTGAGTAGCTTTCCCCTCCTCTGTGTGAAATCCTGCCTGTGTTTCAGGCCAGGACCTCTCTCCACGTGAGGCCGTGACCGCCCCGATCCACACAGCAGAAGGTCATGTACCTTTGTCTCCACCCTTCCTCCAGCACACGACCCAGAGTACAGGACAACTGTCCCAGCATTGACACCCAGGTTGCCAAACCAGGAAGCAGCCCCACTGGGACAGCGGCAGGGACACAAGGAGACACAGTGTTAGGAGATCGCGCATGTTAAAATATAACCCCCACCCAGCCATTTTATATCTTACTTCTGGGTTCTTTCCCGACTCTGAGTCCTTTCTCCCGCCGAAATTGTAAAGCGCGAAACTAGAGCCTCTCCAAGGCGCGAAATTCAAAATACAACGGCTTGCGATAGAATAACAAAGACCGCTCCTCCCAAGGAAGGATCTTCCGCTGCCCGCCCTATAAGTATCCCAGTACTTCCTCTTCTCGCTCTCTCTCTGCCCTCCGCCTCCTGCTGACCTCCCTATAATAAGAATCTCCTGCCGGACCTCTCGGTGCGTGAGTGGCATAATTGGGTAAGGGGCACCCAAAGGGGGCTCGAGACCCCTTTCACACAGTTAGTTTGAAGGGTACACTGATTGCTTAACAAGGAGAGTTGTGCAGTTTTCATCAGTACTGAAGAGCTGGGTCTCAGCTGTAAGCAAACAAATGTAAAAAAAAAAAAAAAAAAAAAAAAAGAGAGAGAGAGATCTTTTGGGAATTTGAAGGCAGAGCCACCATAATTTAAAGACAGAACCAGAAAGATTTTCCATTCTGCGTGAGTCATGTGAGTCTCTGAAAACAGCTTGGGACAAAAATCGTGTCCTTATGAAAACTCCTGTGGTATATGAAGATATGTATAAGATAAGACAGTCATTCACCCATAGCCAACTAAAATTCAAATGAATGGGGGAAAAGGACTGAATTTAAAAGAAAAGGTAACCTCCATGTTATATACACACATACACACACTTCTTACATAGAATTGAAAAAGAAAGAGGAATTAAAATACTTTTTTCCTAGAAAATAAGGCGAGCTTGACTACAAGGTAGCTCCAGTGGTTCTCTGGCAATTAGATTTATACGCCTTCAAGCATTTTCCTCACCATGGGCTATTTTCCCTTCTAAATGTTTGACAAAGGCTCCTGCCAAGATCTGCAAACAGCCAAAAACATAGGAAGATAAATTCCCAACCAGAGCCTTTGTATGGGTGGTGTGGAGGGGAGGGAGCTACCCCAGCTGCATTTATAAAGGTAGTGGGGAGGAGGTATTTCCATTTATTTTCATTATAATGGACTCCATAAATAAATAACTTGGCGCTTCACAGATGGGCTTCTAAAATAATTTCTGCCACATGGAAAAATGAGTGAGACAGAATGGCTAGGTGTGTTGTTCAGTTCACAGGGATTCACCTAGTCCCCAAAGTGCTATATCCAGGGATGACCACAGGCACACGTGTGTGCACACAAACACACACACACTGTTTCACAGATGAGAGCTGCAGTAGTACAATGTGACCATCCACTGTAATGAGCCTAAGGAAATAAAAGTTAGACAAATAATGCCCAAGAGGAGAGTCTAGGGCACTGCATAGCACCCCAGACTTCCCGTCTGTCTTGCCTAACTCTCTCTCTCTCTGCGCTATTTTTCCCCAGCGATGAACTGGAAGCCATGAGGTCTCAACTGTAGTTTAGGCACAGGCTCATGTTTAAGGATTGTATTTAAATAAGTAAAATAACCTTTAAAATACTTCACAATATGACCTGCAGATTTTCCCCAGCGATGAACTGGAAGCCATGAGGTCTCAACTGTAGTTTAGGCACAGGCTCATGTTTAAGGATTGTATTTAAATAAGTAAAATAACCTTTATAATACTTCACAATATGACCTGCAGATTGCCCTGTTAGGAAAAGTATTAAGAAGCTCTAAGAGCCCAACCCCTAGCAGAGTCAGCTAACCATGACAGGTCAAAAGGTCGCTTTAAACATTCCTGAGAGGCAGGAACCAAGATAAACGTCTGGTGCGGAACAGACCCTACCCCTTTGAGCAATCCATGGTCCCACTTCCCCGAAGTCCCCACCCTTTGTAACTGAATGTTCCCGTAATTGACCCCTTTCTCGGAATTCCCCCTACCCTATAGCTTGTGGTTTTTTCCTTTAAAAACTGTGTCTCTACCCTGCTTCGGGCTCAACTCCTCTGCCCCTGCGAGGGTTATGAGCTGAGCCCCAGCGCTGTGGAATAAAGACCTCTTGTGTTTTGCATCAAGGATCTTCTCTCCGGGGTGTTTATGGTGCATTGTGGCGTCCCGGACTTAGAGTGGTGGGATTCCTCCCTGGGAGGATCTTACATTTGGGGGCTCGTCCGGGATTAGCGATTGCTCCTCACTCCTGAGAATGACCTTGGAGGTAAGAGGGGATCCCCGCTTTGAATGTTGTCTGTCTGTATTCTGTATAGTGCACTTTCGGTTTCGCAGTCGTCCGGCGGTCCGTAAGGACTGTGTG
>NW_022900913.1:7789017-7834888 GCF_012274545.1 Fukomys damarensis
AAAAAAAAAAAAAAAAAGAGAGAGAGAGATCTTTTGGGAATTTGAAGGCAGAGCCACCATAATTTAAAGACAGAACCAGAAAGATTTTCCATTCTGCGTGAGTCATGTGAGTCTCTGAAAACAGCTTGGGACAAAAATCGTGTCCTTATGAAAACTCCTGTGGTATATGAAGATATGTATAAGATAAGACAGTCATTCACCCATAGCCAACTAAAATTCAAATGAATGGGGGAAAAGGACTGAATTTAAAAGAAAAGGTAACCTCCATGTTATATACACACATACACACACTTCTTACATAGAATTGAAAAAGAAAGAGGAATTAAAATACTTTTTTCCTAGAAAATAAGGCGAGCTTGACTACAAGGTAGCTCCAGTGGTTCTCTGGCAATTAGATTTATACGCCTTCAAGCATTTTCCTCACCATGGGCTATTTTCCCTTCTAAATGTTTGACAAAGGCTCCTGCCAAGATCTGCAAACAGCCAAAAACATAGGAAGATAAATTCCCAACCAGAGCCTTTGTATGGGTGGTGTGGAGGGGAGGGAGCTACCCCAGCTGCATTTATAAAGGTAGTGGGGAGGAGGTATTTCCATTTATTTTCATTATAATGGACTCCATAAATAAATAACTTGGCGCTTCACAGATGGGCTTCTAAAATAATTTCTGCCACATGGAAAAATGAGTGAGACAGAATGGCTAGGTGTGTTGTTCAGTTCACAGGGATTCACCTAGTCCCCAAAGTGCTATATCCAGGGATGACCACAGGCACACGTGTGTGCACACAAACACACACACACTGTTTCACAGATGAGAGCTGCAGTAGTACAATGTGACCATCCACTGTAATGAGCCTAAGGAAATAAAAGTTAGACAAATAATGCCCAAGAGGAGAGTCTAGGGCACTGCATAGCACCCCAGACTTCCCGTCTGTCTTGCCTAACTCTCTCTCTCTCTGCGCTATTTTTCCCCAGCGATGAACTGGAAGCCATGAGGTCTCAACTGTAGTTTAGGCACAGGCTCATGTTTAAGGATTGTATTTAAATAAGTAAAATAACCTTTAAAATACTTCACAATATGACCTGCAGATTGCCCTGTTAGGAAAAGTATTAAGAAGCTCTAAGAGCCCAACCCCTAGCAGAGTCAGCTAACCATGACAGGTCAAAAGGTCGCTTTAAACATTCCTGAGAGGCAGGAACCAAGATAAACGTCTGGTGCGGAACAGACCCTACCCCTTTGAGCAATCCATGGTCCCACTTCCCCGAAGTCCCCACCCTTTGTAACTGAATGTTCCCGTAATTGACCCCTTTCTCGGAATTCCCCCTACCCTATAGCTTGTGGTTTTTTCCTTTAAAAACTGTGTCTCTACCCTGCTTCGGGCTCAACTCCTCTGCCCCTGCGAGGGTTATGAGCTGAGCCCCAGCGCTGTGGAATAAAGACCTCTTGTGTTTTGCATCAAGGATCTTCTCTCCGGGGTGTTTATGGTGCATTGTGGCGTCCCGGACTTAGAGTGGTGGGATTCCTCCCTGGGAGGATCTTACATTTGGGGGCTCGTCCGGGATTAGCGATTGCTCCTCACTCCTGAGAATGACCTTGGAGGTAAGAGGGGATCCCCGCTTTGAATGTTGTCTGTCTGTATTCTGTATAGTGCACTTTCGGTTTCGCAGTCGTCCGGCGGTCCGTAAGGACTGCCTGACAGTGGCCGGTAGACGTGCCCGGAGGGCCACAGGCTGCAACCTGGGAGACCTCCCAGGTACGGGGATTTTCGGAGACGTCTGAATCTCCCCTCGGGGTTCTGAATCTGAGATTAATTCGGTATCTGTGTGTATGTTATTTGTGGAATCTTGTCTTATTTTTTAATTATGGGACAGACTGTGACGACACTTTTGGACTTGACCTTGAAGCATTGGACTGAAGTTAGGGCCAGAAGTAGAGACTTATCTGTACTAATAAAGAAAAGACCCTGGCAGACTTATTGTGCCTCTGAGTGGCCATCTTTAGGTGTAGGCTGGCCATCAGGGGGCACTTTTGATGCAGGAATAATATTGTTCGTTAAAGATATTGTTTTCCAGGCTGGACCAGGAAGACATCCTGACTAGCAACCCTACATTGTGGTCTGGGAAGATCTCGTCCTGAACCCCCGACCTTGGGTAAAACCTTGGGTACATCGGCTGATGAATCGGCCTGTTACTCAAATTTTCTCTTTAAAGGAGGCCCCATCAGGCAAAGATGAAAAGGCTCCAGGAATCCAGCCTCCCCCACGGATTTACCCAGAGATTGAAGGGCCCCCGACCTGGTCGGAACCCCTTGCTCTCCCTTATACACAAAGCCCCTGCCCCTCCCGAACCTATTGCAGAGCCCTCAGCGCTGCTGAGGAAATTCACAGACCTGCTTTGGGGACACGAAGTTGGAGAGCAGCTTCCCCTGGCGCACCAGATTCCACAGTAGCCCTCCCCCTGAGAACTTATGGGCCACCTCCCCCTGAGGGCCCTAATGGTCAACCTTCGGCTCTGCAGCCGCTTCAGTATTGGCCATTCTCCTCCTCTGACCTGTATAACTGGAAGACTAACCACCCTTCCTTTTCTGAGGAACCACAGAGATTGACGGGTCTTGTGGTGTCCCTTATGTTTTCTCATCAGCCCACCTGGGATGATTGCCAACAGCTGTTGCAGACGCTGTTTACCACTGAGGAACTAGAGTGCATTCTTTTAGAGAGCAGAAAGAATGTTCCTGGGGCTGATGGGAGACCCACCCTGATGTCCAACCTCATTGATGATGCTTTCCCCTTGGGCCAACCGGATTGGGATTACAACACCACCGAAGGTAGAGAGCGACTGAAAGTCTATTGCCAGACTCTAGTGGCAGGTCTCAAGGGAGCGGCAAGATGCCCGACCAATTTGGCCAAGGTAAGAGAGATTACTCAAGGGGAGATGGAACCGCCTTCAGTATTCCTGGAAAGATTAATGGTCGCTTTCCAGCAGTATACCCCCTTTGACCCAGAATCGGAGGGACAGAGAGCTTCCGTAGCCATGGCTTTCATAGGACAATCAGCTCCAGATATTAGAAAGAAACTTCAGCGAATTGAGGGATTACAAGATTATACTATACGAGATCTAGTAAAGGAAGCCGACAAGGTGTATCATAAGAGAGAGACAGAGGAAGAAAGAGAGCAGCGGAGAGAAAAGGAAAGAGAGGAATGAGAGAAGGAAAGAGACAGAAGGAAGGAAAAGGACTTGGCTAGGATCTTGGCTGCAGTCGTTAGGGAAAAAAATTATAAGGGTCGAGAAAATAAACCAAGGCAGACAGGGTACCTGGGCAACAGAAGACCACTAGACAAAGATCAATGTGTGTATTGCAAGGAAAATGGACATTGGGCTAGAGAATGCCCTAAGAAAAAGGGAGGACCTCCTAAGATACTGGCCCTGGGAGAGGAAAACAGCTAGAGGGGACGGGGCTTGGACCCCCTCCCCGAGCCCAGGGTAACCCTAACTGTGGAGGGGCAACCTGTGGAGTTCCTAGTTGACAATGGGGTACAACATTCTGTTTTATTGCACCCCTTGGGAGATATAAAAGAGAAATCCTGGGTAATAGGAGCTACAGGGCATCAACAATATTCATGGACCACTAAAAGAAGAGTAGACTTAGGAATAGGCCGAGTGACTCATTCCTTTCTGGTGATCCCCGAGTGCCCAGCCCCTTTGCTCGGGTGAGATCTGCTCACCAAGATGGGGGCCCAAATCACTTTCTCCCCTGAGGGCTCCAAATTAGAAGCTAAGGGGCCAGTTACCCTTCTAACCCTATGGCTGGAGGACGAACATCGGCTTTATGAGGCGCCACCTTCACCAGAGACTAACATAGAGCATTGGATATCAAAATTTCCCCGGGCATGGGCTGAAACTGCGGGGATGGGACTAGCCCTCCAAGCTCCACCAATCCTGATAGAATTAAAGGCAAACTCTGAACCCATCACAGTCCAGCAGTATCCTATGAGCCTTGAGGCCGAATGGGGGATCCGGCCCCACATCCAGCGCCTCTTAGAATTAAGAATTTTGATGCCCTGTTGTTCAGCATGGAATACCCCTCTCCTACCAGTCCAGAAGCCAGGCACAAAAGACTTTCGCCCTGTACAAGATCTTAGGGAAGTTAATAAGCGTGTGCAAGACATTCACCCCACCGTGCCTAACCCTTATAACCTATTAAGTTCTCTCCCCCCTGACCGAATCTGGTACACTGTTTTAGACCTTAAAGATTCTTTCTTCTGCCTAAGATTACATCCTGCCAGTCAACCTGTTTTCGCCTTTGAGTGGAGGGACCCAGAGAATGGTCAAGCGGGACAATTGACCTGGACACGGTTACCCCAAGGATTCAAAAATTCACCTACTCTATTTGATGAGGCCTTGCACCGAGATCTTGCACCTTTCCGCGCTGACAACCCCCAGGTAACTCTCCTCCAATATGTAGATGATCTGCTCCTGGCCGGAGCCACAGAAGAAGACTGTCTATCGGGAACTGAAAACTTGCTGACTGAATTGGAGTGTCTAGGATACCAAGCCTCAGCAAAGAAAGCACAGCTCTGTAAAAGAGAGGTAACCTACCTGGGATATAATTTAAGAAATGGACAACGCAGGCTGACAGAGGCCAGAAGGAGAACTGTGACCCAGATTCCCATCCCAAAAACTCCGCGGGAAGTCAGAGAATTTTGGGGTACTGCGGGGTTCTGTCGGTTATGGATTCCTGTGTTCGCCAATTTAGCAGCCCCCCTTTACCCTCTGACTAAGGAAGGCGCCCCCTTTACTTGGGGACCCCAACAAGAATCCTATGACAACATCAAGCAGGCCTTGTTGTCTGCTCCAGCTCTCAGTCTACCTGATCTAACTAAGCCCTTTACCCTGTTTGTCGATGAGAAAAGGGGAATTGCAAAAGGAGTGTTAACCCAAACTTTGGGACCTTGGAAAAGGCCAGTGGCCTACCTGTCAAAGAAAGTGGACCCAGTAGCACAGGGGTGGCCTGTCTGCTTAAAATCAATAGCTGCCGTTGCCACCTTGGTGAAAGATGCTGATAAACTAACTATGGGACAACAATTAACTGTCATAGCTCCCCATGCCTTAGAGAGCATTATCCAACAGCCTCCAGATAGATGGCTGTCCAATGCCCGGATGGTTCATTATCAGACTCTGTTTCTGAATGAAAGAATCCAGTTTGATCCTCCAGCTATTCTCAATCCCGCAACCCTGCTGCCTGATGTCACCGAGGAACAGGTGATACATCAATGCCACAAGATTTGGCTGAAGAGGCTGGGTCCAGGAAAGACTTGACTGACCAACCCTGGCCTGGAGCTCTCACATGGTTCACTGATGGAAGCAGCTACATCGTGGAAGGTAAGCAGGTAGCGGGAGTGGCAGTGGTAGATGGCACTTCAGTGATCTGGGCCAGTAGTTTACCTGAAGGGACTTCAGCCCAAAGGGCAGAACTAATCGCCCTTACCCAGGCCCTCCAATTGTCAGAAAAGAAAGATATCAACATCTATACTGACAGCCGATATGCATTTGCCACGGCGCATATACATGGAGCCATATATAAACAAAGGGGACTCTTAACTTCGGCTGGAAAAGAAATAAAAAATAAAAAGGAAATACTGGACCTCTTAGAAGCCATACATTTGCCAAGAAAAGTGGCAATTATCCATTGCCCGGGACACCAAAGAGAAACCAATCCTGTTGCCATCTGAAACCAACAGGCAGATATAGAGGCAAAAAGAGCCGCTCAAGGCATTAATATCCTCCCTCTACAGGAAGACCTAGGGACTGCAACTACCAAGTTCACCTATTCTGAGAAAGACTTACAGGGGATAAATGACTTAGGACTCTCAGAACCTCAGCCAGACGGGACTTATGTCCTGCCCAATGGAAAGACCGTCCTACCAATGGAAGAGGCCAAAACTTATCTTCAACAACTACATGGGCTCACTCACTTAGGGGCCAAACATCTAAAGAAGATAGTTCAGACTTCCCCATATTATATTTATAATCTATCTGAGCTAGTTGATGAAAACATCCATCAATGTATACGCTGCCAGCTGGTAAATGCCTATCCTTCTAGGCATCCCCTGGGAAAAAGATTGCGAGGGGACAGGCCTGGCAGCTATTGGGAAGTCGACTTCACTGAAATAAAGCCTGCTAAATATAATAATAAATACCTTCTAGTTTTCATAGATACTTTTTCAGGATGGGTAGAGGCCTACCCCACGAAAACAGAAACTGCTACTATTGTGACAGAGAAGATACTCGAAGAGATCTTCCCAAGGTTTGGCATCCCTAAGGTAATTGGTTCAGACAATGGACCAGCATTTATTGCCCAGGTAAGTCAGGGACTAGCCAAGGTCCTGGGGTTTAATTGGAAATTGCACTGTGCTTATAGATCCCAAAGTTCAGGTCAAGTAGAGAGGATGAATAGATCATTAAAAGAGACCTTGACCAAATTGTCCTTAGAGACTGGCATTATAGACTGGACGGTCCTCCTACCCCTTGCTTTGTTCCGAGTACGGAATACTCTGGGAAAATTTGGTTTAACCCCTTTTGAATTGCTTTATGGAGCCCCTCCTCCTTTAGTAGGAGTTGGTAACTTGACAGATCCAAATGTTGTCTCTAGATTAAAGATTAAAAGCCCTTGAAACTGTCCAACTCGAAGTGTGGCAACACCTGAGAGAAGCTTATGCTCCAGGAGACCTCCAAGTTCCTCATCAATTTCAAGTCGGGGATTCCATCTATGTCCGCCGTCATCGGGCAGGCAACCTAGAGCCTTGTTGGAAGGGACCTTTCCCGGTATTGCTGACCACTCCCACCGCTGTCAAAGTCGACGGAATATCAGCTTGGATCCATGCTTCCCACGTCAAACTGGCCCCCCCACAGGCCCCAGAATGGAGACTGGAAAAGACTTCTAACCCCTTCAAATTTAAGGTTGTACGGACTCCTGACCCTAATCCACCCCCTTCTGAGTAGTTCCCCAAATCCCCTTGGATCACCACTTTGGTGTCCACCTTATTGGGACCCCTTATTATCCTTTTATTACTTCTAACCGTGGGGCCCTGTGTTCTGAATAGATTAGTTGCCTTCATCAGAGAAAGAGTCAGTGCAATACAAGTACTAATGTTAAAACAACAATACCAGCCTCTAAGAACCCAAGCCTTAGGTATGGGACATGAAGAAACTAGACATTAAGGATTCTAAGATTAGAACAGGTGCAAAAAGAAAAAGGGAGGATTGTTAGGAAAAGTATTAAGAAGCTCTAAGAGCCCAACCCCTAGCAGAGTCAGCTAACCATGACAGGTCAAAAGGTTGCTTTAAACATTCCTGAGAGGCAGGAACCAAGATAAACGTCTGGTGCGGAACAGACCCTACCCCTTTGAACAATCCATGGTCCCACTTCCCCGAAGTCCCCACCCTTTGTAACTGAATGCTCTCGTAATTGACCCCTTTCTCGGAATTCCCCCTACCCTATAGCTTGTGGTTTTTTCCTTTAAAAACTGTGTCTCTACCCTGCTTCGGGGCTAAGCTCCTCTGCCCCTGCGAGGGTTATGAGCTGAGCCCCAGCGTGCTGGAATAAAGACCTCTTGTGTTTTGCATCAAGGATTGTCTCTCCGGGGTGTTTATGGTGCATCCTGGCATCCCGGACTTAGAGTGGTGGGATTCCTCCCTGGGAGGATTTTACAGCCCTAAGATTATGTGACCATATGTGACGTCAGATTTTTTCACAAAGGAATACCTCTTTTTTATTCAAGAAAAAAAAATTAGGTAAGAAAGTCATCTTTGGCTAACGAGCCACAGAATACCTGTCCACTGTTGGCTGGACATTTTATTTTAAAATGGGGCTTCCTATGGATGTTTTATGTATTTACAAAATTAACATAATCGGCCCATGACTTTAACATCTCTTTTACTGCACTGACAACACAAATGAATACCTCAGTCTTGAGCTCTAAACTAATATTTTCAGCTTTCTACCTAGTATCTCCCCTTTCAGGTCTAATATACATCTCAGACTGTCAGTCTAAGACCAGACGTCTGCTTCCCTTTTCCATCCATCAGCGTGTTCTGCTGCTTCCAACTTTAGAATTTCTTTCTCATCTCCTCTGCTAAGCCCTGATCCAGGATCCCATGCTTGCTTTTCCAGACTGCTGAAGACAAGCCACCACTGGTTTCCCTCTTTATCTTTGTTCTAGCATCCAGCTGGCAGCCAGAGAAGATGTTAATATAAGTCCAGTTATGCTCTCTTGAAACAGATCCCTGGGGGTGGGGAATACAAATTCCTTGCCTGGACTTCACAGCATCCCTCACCTGCCCTCAGGGCCTCTGACCTTCCCAGCTCACTCATCAGCAGCATCAACCCTGACCTTGTTCGGATTTTTGCTGCAGGCCATGCCTCTTCTGCCCCAGGGTTTTTGACCTGGCAGTTCCTGTCTCTGAGCTGCAAAACAAAGGACAATCACCTTCTCAGTCTTTTCCTGACCACATTCCAGGTTTCTTTCCTTGTTACTCTGCAATCCCTTATCCAATTCTATTCACATGCAACACAGAAAGTAAATGTGATTTGCTTGCTTTCAGAACTCTTCTCCGCTAGCCTATGAAGCAGGAACTTCGATACAGCATTGTAGTTTGTACCTAGTAAGTATTCGATAAATACTGGACAGATGGAGGAATGAACCAGAGAGGACGGTGAATGAATGAATAAGAAAATAAATTCATTCCCCATTTTAGATGGCAACAGACAAGGAGAAAATGATGCTAAACCTCTGAAAAATCCATCTTATTCCAGCATCTTGTCAACTGAATTAAACGATCACTTTAGACTTCTGTGTTATGACACTGAATGGTAGCACTTCCAGTCTGGAAGTTGGACTTCTTTATATTTAATTATTCCCGGGGAAGTTTTAAATAATGACCCTCTATACGTGGATAAGAAATTATGATCTCGCATAAAATTTGTACTGTGGTACTAATTAGCTTCAAATGTGAACCTTAAATCTTGCCCGCTGTTTCACTCCAGCAATTGGATGCTTTTCTTTGTGCTCAGCTCCCTCTGGGGAACTGCAGCTCAAAAGTGGCAACCAGCCACTTTGAAGAGAACAGAGCAGTTTTCTAGGGTCAGACTTTGGCTCTGTGATAAACTGTCAAGGTCCCAGCTCTGGTTCCGTCAGGGTCAGGTGACCCAGGGAAAGTGGGCCCCCTGGGGAGTCCAAGCATCCTAGGGCCTGCATGAAGTTTGTCCTGGAACCCACTTCAGCTTCTCAGCTTCCTAAACTCTGGTGCAGGGAGTCTCCTCTGCTTGGGGACCTGCCTGCCCTCTCCTGATTTCCCTTTTTAGCTCTCTCCCTGCTCCTCAGTGGCACAGGCTGAAACTGGGGCAACGTCCCGGTCTGCTTTGCAAAGGAAACAACTCTAGCACTAGATGATTCATTTTTTTTTATTTTTTCCCCCCAACAATGTGGTTTTCAATTCTTTACCTTCAACAAAATCAAAGGGTGACTAAATGAAGTTATCAGGTAAGAGATAATGAAAAACTTCTGATAATAACTTGCAATGAGATATTTTAAATGAAATGCATAAGAAGCTCAAAGAATCAAGTGGCATTCTTAAGGAAAGATCTTTATGCCCTTTAACTTAGATACGTGGTGATGCTCCATGGTATTTAAATCTACAAAAATGCAACAAAACAATGTAGAACACTACAGGACTCTGCTTATTCGAGCAATAAATAATATTCACTTTTGAATATATAAATTGATTGGAGAAAAGGGCTCATCCATCTAAGGAGTGCATTTCCAATACAGTTAACTTTTTATATAACATAATTTTAATCAAGATTTATGATAAGCATGTTACCTTGATTAACTGTATTCTGCTAATAACTACTTAATAACTTAATCCATAAGACAATTTTCATGCACAGCATGAAACCATAGTATTAAAATTACATTTAATTTGTATATATTTTGTTTGCCAAGAAAGTGATCAATAAGGGACTATCAGCATAAAATACATGAATCTGGGTAAAAATCTGGGGGCTGTGGAAAGGTCACATGTTCAGGGAGCAGGAAGAATGATGCAGAGTTTCTAACGTGAAAGAATTTGCTCACACATTATTAAAAAGGATGATGGAGGATGTCAAACCATTGGGTATTCAGATTTCTTCAATGTATTTAAAAAGAGGGACACTCATGTTTATTTTTAAAATGCCATATGGAAATATATTCTTGGAATATAGTGTTTGTGAGTGTGTGTGTGTGCATGTCTGTGTGGGGGGGTGATAAACAGCCATGCAAAAGTCTTTTAGAAAGTTAACAGGCAGAAATCATGGCAGAGCCTTGTTCTCGGTGATTCTGTCAAGGGTCCACAGCCCTCGAACTGACAGAGGCCTTTACACAGCCACCCTGGGAGTCGGGGGATCCTGGATAAGAACACGGAGCTTTGTCTGGTAGAGATTGCTGGGAGGGGGACAATCCAAGGGAGCACCAGCCACGGAATACGTGACCCGGAAGTTGGGGAAGTAGGGGAGGGGTTCCGGTGAGGAAGGGAAACGTAGCGGTGGGAGACAGTGCTCACAAACCATTTCATTCTCGTCGCCTCCTCCAAGCTCACTTTGGCCCGCTATGGCACCTGTCTGAGCCTTCTCTTTTCTGTGCTCAAAATAAGAATCCCACACACCTTTGAATTCAGAAAGAAGCTCAGCACAGACTAGAATCTCATCACTGGGCAAATGGATAGAGATCAGATAACAGATGTTAACCCTGGGAAGTACTGAACCCTAAGACTTCAGAACAAACCAGTGGCTGGGAACTTCTCACCCGCGGGTAAGAAGAGAGAATGTGAGAACGTGAGAAGAGACAGAAGTCACTAGAACTGCATATGAAGTAAGCACGTTAGCTGGAACCCCCCCCATAGCCTGTGCCTGAACTTAACCCCTTTTCCTCCCCAGACTGCTTGTTCAAAGCAATTAGTTAACCCGCACATAGCTTGCTTTGCGGTTGAGATCAAAGGGCAGGGCAGGTTATACTGCGGCCCTAACCATAAGGTGCAAGACTTCAACAAGCTAAAGGGACTCCATGCTAATAGGCCAGACTGTGCTTCTTCATATGCTAATTGCTACCTTGGCTAACAGCCCGCCCAGGCGTAAATGGTTTGACAGAAGGTGACCCTAGAACATTTCCTGCATAAGATAAGCAATGTGTTTGCAGTCTTGTTCTGTGAATTCCCTGACTCTTTGTTTAGAAAAACCTTATAAAAAGTACCTCAGCCCCAGAACAGTTGCCTCTCTGAGCTACCTGGCTCTGGGAGTGCAGACCGGCCAGACTAATAAAGGTCTATTTACCATCTAGCCTGGTGTGTTCCCTCCTGGGTTTCTCTTTTCTCCGTCGAGCTCCCGGAGCCTTGCTGGGTGTTAAGGACCAGCATTGTGGAGGCCTTTTGGGCCGTTCACGGCTTTCGGAAGTAAAGCCCTGAGTCTTGCCTCCAGAGCCATCGTTGGGCTATAGTACTCAGCATTGTGGAGGCCCTTTTGGCTGTTCATGCTCCGTGGAGTGGAAGTGAGACTTTAAGTCTTACAAAGGACAGGAATTTCCTGCTGGATCCCCAAAACTGGATTTTAATCCAACTTGCAGTATGCTTCTGTATCCCTGTACTTGCTCAAAGATGAGATCATGACATTCTATTGTATGTTTTTTCCCTTTAAAAACTGGGCTTCTCCCCTTAATCGGCACCAAGGAAGATGAAAGCTCGAGCTCATCCTTGGTCGCTGGCTATTAGAAAGACTGCTTTAATTTGGACATTCTTGTGAGGTGATTTTTTTCACTGAGACACCTATAACACACAGAGCTGTCTCCCTGAGAGATAGGACTTCTCACCCGCCCCTGATCAGGCCCCCGATCGGGTCTATGACTGTCTGAATCTCCCACCCCAAACCTGGGTCCATCTGGCTTAGCTGCCTTTGTGACTAAGACCTGTCTGTCTTACCAGAATACAAGAGAGATGTAGTATTCAAACACTGAAAGTTCGGCAGAATATATAACGGAAACAAATGGTAAAGTGTGGTTCCTACTCAAGCCAGCTGACTCAGTCTGGCTAGTGACTTGATGTTTCCTGGGGTTTGGATTAACCACCAGGAAGAGTGGCTGTGGCTGTGGCTCTCACTACCCGTTGCCTGCAGGTTGCTCTCTGAGGCTTCTCTCCAATCCCAGCACCTTGGGGTCTGTCTCTCCATCTCTGTGGGGAGATTCTCCCCAGGGGGCTGGGGTGGCCTTTGGAGCCATCTGGGAGGCTGAAAGAGCAGGGTAGCTAGAAGTGCTGCCTGAAGCCAAAGTGGGAAGAAAACAAAGCCTGACTCACTCTGTCCCTTCCCATTTGTGCCTAATTACCATGGGTAAAATCATGTGTATGCGTAGGAGGTCATTTACCCATTTAAGATGAGCTTTGTTGTAAATTGTACTTAATTACTGAGTGCTCAGTGTTCCTCCTTTGCATCTGTTTCTCAGAGATCACTGCCATCCCAGTCCAAAGTAGTGCAGTCATGGGCTTGCAATGAAAAATATTGATCCAGGGGGTCCCTCCGCTTTGTAATTTGCATGTTTTGAACTAATTCTAGTCTGTTACCTGATGAGACGTAGATAACTGAATGATTCCCTTATTTCCCCCATGAAGATGCTGTAGAAACTGTTCTCCTTTTCCTTCATCTGGCAAACATCCCTGTCAATGTTCAGCACCTACCCTATCTGCTACCTCTTCTTCCTGAGCCTGGGCCGACAGTGAGAAATCTTAATCCCAATAATGCTCTCTCGGGTGAGTGGGTTGTCACAGTACAGGGGGACAAGTGACTCTGCATGGGGCAGCATCGGGCCCACCAAGGAGCATTCTGTTCAGACCACCGGGTGAACCCCTGGGCCTCCCCACTGCCTGCCATCCCTTAGTGGGTGAGCAGGCTGCCAAAAAAAGCAAAGTGGAAAGTGTGATCTCCAAGGGGACCAGTCAGCTCCTCGTAGTGCCCGAGGTGGCTCCGCACTGAATCCTAGAGGTATCCTGCACAGGAGCTCTGCCCTTATGGCCGCGGAAGGGGACACAGTGGAAGAGCTTCAGAAAAATCCTGTCCTGAAGATTCAAAAGCAACCAAAAGCACACACTGTTGCATCTCCTCTGTACACCAACTAAAACACATTTTAAAAATCCTCCCAGTATAACGCTTAAGGTAGCAGTAGGGGAGCCCAAACAGTCAGCCATCCACGTTCCCAGTTCCACACCCTCGGATTCATTCACGGAGGACTGAAAATACCGACAAGCATCACGTTGGTACTGAACATATAACCCCCACCCCATCCCCTGTCACTATGCCCTAAACAGATTCCGTGAAATAACTATGTACACAGCATTGACATAGTGTTAGGTATTGTGGTTCACTTAGGAGGGCTCAAGTTTGGGAGAGGAAGTGAATGGGTTCTCTGCAGACAATGCTGTCTTATGCAAGTGGCTGGAACACCCAAGGGTTTGGGACCCTCAGGGCTCAGGGACTAATTCCATGAGGATATGGGGGACAGCTGTATTTGGAAGTGAGAGGTAACTCAAAGCATAAAAAATACTGTAGTTCACAGAAAGGTAATGCACTTCTCGGAGCATGGTGAAGGCAGGATTGTAGCTTGAAGTATTACAATGTGTTCTCTTTTGGTTTGCACATTTTTATTCTCCTCTGCTCCTGCACTGGAATACCAAGGGCCGCTTTCTCAGCCGTTCCTAAGTAATGCCGCATGGCCCAGAGTGCAGGAGGGAGCAGCTGGGCTTGCTGAAGCTTGAGGCTTTCCTGTTCCACAGACTTGCTAAGACTGAAGCTTGTGGGGTGTCACAGCGAAGACAGCAGCACCCCCAGCTCTGCGGGCAGCCACACCCTGGGGTGGGAGGAGCTGGGACATTGGGAGTCCTCACCTTCACCTCTTTAGCCTCCCCTCTCTGCACAGTACTGTCAGCGTCACACTTGAGTTCAGTATGCTCAATGAGCTCTGTAAGTCTGTCCGCTTATTAAAGTGGTCTTGGAATACGAGGGTTTATAAGCAGGAAGGTAAAGTTACAATCCTTTGCTACACTGAAGAGGTTCCTGATACGTTCGTGTAAGCCAGTATTATGAAAGGTCACATGTGTGTTGAAAACAAGGTACTAACAACCCACTGACATGCCTATTATATATTATTGTAGCATATTATTAAATGTATATTCAATGTATATAATCCATGTATACACATTTATGCAACAATTAAACTTTGTTTTGACTGTGGATATTAACATCATCAGTGGCAGTGTCAGCCGAAATTATCTACTGACTTAGGAGCATCTACTCATCACATACAATAATACAAGGAAGACTTTGCATCAGTGAGATTTCTGGAGAAAAACTGTTGTCTCTTATGACCAAGGAGTTGGAATATCTCAGAGAAAAATGTTTAAGTTTAAACTTTAATCATCAAATCAAAATTGGAAGGAGAGTTTTCTAGGAGATAAGCAGGTTTTTTTTTTTTTTTTTAATCTAAGAAGGATTTTCTAGACTCTGAGTAATTCTCAAGCTTGAATAGTTTAGAATCCCAGAGGGTGCCTTAAAATAAGCGTTAGTATCAGAGACTCTCTTGGGATGGGCCCTGGGGAGCTGTGGATCTAAAGTTAAGCGCCACATTCTTCACCAAGCATTTTTGGTCTGCTTTGGCTTGCAAGGAAAAGCAAGACAGTAGTTCTATTTCTAGGGATGTGGTGATGGTCAGTTCCAGGTAAGGAAGAAGGGTGAGGGCAGGGTGGACTCATCAGTAAGAGAAGCTGTGGTATAGGTTATAACTGTAGGCTGAAAATAATTAGGAAAATCTACATATGGTAATAAAGCCTGGCTTGTGAGATCGAAATATCTGGACTTCAGCTTACTGTGTGTTCAGATAATACTGAAGAGTCTCCTGGACACCAGAACAGCCCTGTGCTAGGAGCCGCAACAGCACAGGGGAGACTGCATGCCCCACGCAGCAAGCGCATATCGTAGGGGACAGAAGGTCAGCAACACGCGCCACCATCAGGGCACGGTACGGTGCCTGGCAGCTTCAGGGCTTTCAAAGGAAACACTAGAAGGGAAGTCAGAGAAAGACACTCTCTTGTTCCTAAAGCCTCCTAGCTTGCTAAGGAGCTGACTGCACTAGAGCTGAACGATATGGACGTGTATGGATGTTCTACACAGTACTAAATCCGGAGCATTCAAATAAACATGAAAGGTTCAAGCTGGGCAAAAATTGGCGTTCTCACAGAAGGTTTTTTTCTTTGTTAAGAGGGGCAGAAATTTGTCTTTGAAGATGGGTAAGGAGAGACTAGGAGAGAGTGAGGGAGAGATTAGGATGGGGGAGTAGCTGAAGGGATGGAGTTGCACTGAGAAAGGAATCCGCAGGGACGGAGGGGACAGTGTTCAGTTGGAAGAAAGGTGATGAAAGTAGAGGTGGTAAGGATGGAAAATGGGTAGAGATGGTGGAGGTAAAACTATTTCAGACTTGAAAACGTAGGTGATGTTTTGACCCCAAAAGCTGGCAACTGAGCGGCACAGTAGACAGGGGGAAGAAATGAGAGGGAGCAGGAAACAAAGGAAGACAGGGAGTTCTTTCCTGGCTCAGACTGGTGCCTAGGCTGGCCAGCATTTCAAAGTCTCTGGAATATGCAGCTGCTTGGTTTCCCTGCGCAGATGTAGGCTAAATACTGATCAAACTGCCGTAGCCTCTGAACTTTGGGGTAAACTCGATTTTCCCTAGGTTAAGACAGGTATTGGATTAATCCAGTCCTCCACTTTAGTGACTCAATAGAAAAAACAGGGTATTCTTTTCGGGGAGTAAGGGATTATTTCATATAGTTTGCGATATTAACACAAAATTCCTGGCATGCAACAATAAGATATGCAGAAAAACAAGAAAATATGAGTACAAATTAAGAGCAAAAGTAACTACTACAATCTAGGTTTGAGAATATGCAAAAGAGACTTTCATTTGTATTACACATGTTAAGGGAGTAGCAGTGAAATGTACAGCATGTAAGAACAAATGGAAAAGTTCAGCAGAGAAATGCAAAGTATAAGAAAAAAACAAATGCGAATTACTAGAATTAGAAAATGTATCAAATGCGAGATTTACATAATGATCTTTACACAGGTTTGGAAATAGGATCTGAATTTGAAGACAGATTTCTAGACACTGTCAAACTAAAACACCAAGTGAAAAAAAAATGCAAAACTTGAATGGAGTAATTCAAACTGAAGGAACAGTATCGCGTAACGTAACATACGTGTAACCAGAATTCCTGGAGGAGAAAAGTGAGACGCGGGGCGGGTGGAAGAAATAGAATGAATAATCACCAAGTATGTTACACTGAGACTGCACGAGGCTAGACACTCAGGGGAGTGGTGATCGGAAAGACTAACTCCTTGTAACGGCAATGGAGATAAAAGTCAGTGGAATGAAGACAGAAGGAAAATTGTCTCAGAATTCTACAGAACATCCTCAGATACCTTTATCGGCTGAAAGCAAAATAAAGCTATCCTCAGACAAGAAAAGAAACAAACTTTGAGGGAATTCACCTTCAGCAGACCCCCACTATAAAAACTGGGGGAGAGCAGTCTTCAGGCAGAAGAGATACTGTACCACATTTGTGAATCGTACGCGATTGGCAGGAGGAAAAGAAGAGCGCTGGAAATAAAATGGGCGGTCTTCAATAGGACAGACCCTGAAAGTGGAGGGAAACCAGCCAAAGGGTTGGGGAAGGGAAATGGAAGGGGCAGGAGGACACAATGGAGGTGCATCTCGGACATCATGATGCACAAAAACTACGGAAGAGAGTCTTTTCTCGAAGCAGAGTCCCTTTGGGAAAAACTGTTCTACTGCACACATTTCAACAGTGTCATTTGCACCGAGTGAACACGGAATGTTCCCTCAGTGGAATCCTTTACAGGGGTTAGCATGGCCATGGTGACATGGAGGGGAGTGAGGAGAGCAAACAGAAGGGGGTTGGGAAGAATGCCAGGGTCTGCACTGGGCTCGGCTTCCTGTGGGCTGGGACGGAAGGGGACAAGCACCGGAAACCAGAGGAGAATTCAAGGAACCTTAGGAAGACATTCGGAAGGATTTACTGCATGGGGATAAAGACCAGGAAGAAAATAAGTCAAGGTTTTGAGTCCTCTGTCACTGGAAACATGGGGGCGGACAAAAAAAGTAGGATTCAGAAAGTATAGGTGATGATGACCTGGAAGTTAACAGCTGTTGGGTTTCTAATATTTTGAGAATAATAAGGTCACTTTTAAAGATGGACCTGACTCACAGACACACTAGAGGTATCAGTCCGTGGACTTAATAGCCAATTAAAAATTTAATACCACCACTTTCTATTTCATGGCTATAATTTTCCTTCTGACAAGTAAATTAAACTGTTCTCATCTCAAGGTGAGGACAATGAGGGATAATTTTTATATTTTGATCTATCTTGCACATTGAATAACCTCTAATGTTGATGTTGCAGCATTGACTCTGGAATAAAATTAGCACATTGCACATTAGAATACATTTGTATCAGCCCAATCTGTATTGCCCCACGTCCCGCTGCCCCAATCACAAGACGAAGATGGTACAATCTGTAAATGTGAAGGGCACCATGTGTATTGGCACACAAATCATTTTTTTAAAAAATTATTTTACTCTTTGAAGTCATTCATGTTACCTGGCATCCTGCAAATGTTCATAATGAACACAACTGAGTGGGAAAATTTTACTTTAAGTTAGAGAAACATCCAAGCTTTTCGGACAGACAATAAACCTTCATGAACTTTCTAGTATATAAGAGAGAAAAAAATCTCTGAGTTTTAACTGTGTTTCTTGAAAACACTTTAGGACATTTTGAGGCACTGGTGGTGGAAATTACCTGTCTGTTTGCCTCCGCTCTCACTAAATGTCTTCTTATCTGTTGATCCACGTCTGGCACCAGGAAGAGAACAAAATTTTCCTTCTTGACACATTGGGTTCAGGAGCAAAATCTGCTATAGCTGCTTGTGCCATTTCACAGACCAGCACCCTGGTTTGGCTTCAGGGGCCCCACCCACTGCGGGGACTGCGTCTCCCCAAACTTCCAACTCTTTCCTACCGCACCCCCGCCAGGCGGGTGGTTACTGCGCCCTTCCTGCTGCTCCGCTCTTCCTCCTCTAGGTGGCGTGCGTGTCCTCCAGGGCTGTACCACTGCCCACCTGGCCCACACCTTCCCTTTTAGCTGAGGGGGCTGCTCAAGAGCTCACGTGATAAATATAACCACAGACACCACGATGTCTAAAAAAGGACTCATCTTTAAGCTTTCTTTTCTAATCCATTATTTTTAGTATTAGAGAGTAAAAAACAACCATTTCTTCCCACATGATTAAGACTAGAACTTTAGATTTTTTTTTTTTTTTTTTTTTTTTTGCAAGGGAAGACGATGGCAAACTACACTTTGAAGGGAATCCAATTTAAAAACATTATTTAAAATCCTCTTTTCTATATTTAGAGTTCTAAGATTTGGTTGGGGCATTTGACGAGAACCATTTCGTTTCCCCTTCACTATCCTCTCTAAAGCTTTTTGCTGAAATAGTTTGGTCAGGCATAGAATAAATACCTAACCAGTCAAAACAAAGTTGGATTTTCTCTCCTCCTGTCTGTCTGACTCTCTGTCTGTCCCTCTCTCCCTCCCTCTCTCTCTCTCTCAATCACTGTCTCTCTAATATATCTAATCTGTCTATCTCTTTTGAGGCCTTTAAATTGAGGTCCTGAATTTGAATCAACTGGACATTTCTCAAGTTTGCCTTTTCCCTATGTGGGGGATTTCTGAAGGAGGAAGCAGTAAAGCCTTGTTTAATAAAATAGCTGTTGGCTCTTTGATTTATTTACAACTCCCCTTCTAAGGAATCCTTATCTGCCAGGCCCAGCCACTAAAATTCCCCAATAGGTGACCAGAGTTAATTAACAGAGAACCCACGGCCTCACTGGAAGGGGAGGAGATATTCAGGAGATTGGATTCTGGGGTTAGCAGATGAGGGCTCTCACATAGGCACCTAATCTGAAGATGCAAAGCTTTGACCAAAGTACAGAATTTTCCTTCTGTTAGAATTTGGCTTCTGAAGTCATTATTAAAAGGAGATAGCAGAGAGTGCTCTGATAAATCACCTTGTCTGGAAATCAGACTTCCTAAAATGCTAATTGAAATTGCATGTGTTTTAATTAAGACAACATCTGCCCTGGGCTGAACAGCATGTTTTGAAAAGCAGAGATGAAGGTGTGTTTCTAAAATTTCCTCATATTTCTTAATAAAGTGAAGCTCACACTGTCCCATGAGTAAAAACCACACCTGCATCCCTGGGTGCCTGGGAGGTTCCAGAGCTTTTCCTTGGGCATGGATGGACCAGGGTCAAGAGCTTGGGTACAGAAGAGCTATGGCGTTGTATGACGAGTGACCTTCAAGAGCTCTTGTCCCCAGCTGGAATGTCTGTGGCCCAGGGAACGGTGTCATCTGAAAGCCACTGGCATAAGATTTGGAACTAATAAAGCACACATTTCTCTTGACTGACAGAAGTCCACAAGACTTTAGAGCCTTCTGTTTTCCAGTTTTTTCCAGGAGATCCTGGGCATGCAGGGTGGTATTTTGAACCCAGACAGGATAATGCTGAAGTGGAATTTCATTTGTAGGCTGCAGAATTCAGACACGCCTCTGGGAATGACTTCCTGAGTAGCACTTGGAGAGACTCTTCATGGAGGTGGGGGTATAACTGTAGGTAACTGTTTATTCCCTAAGGAACATGCTCTCAAGATTAAGAGTTTGAGTGAAAATATGTTCAAAGTTTGGATGAAGGTAAGTATGACCAGGTGTAGAAGTCCAGGGATATATCTCTTAACAATTCAGCTGCGGGATCACTTTGGATACAAAGCTAAGCAATGTGAGGACGTCATGAAGATGTACCCTTCCTGTTTTCACTGTCCCCACCTTAGTTCTGCAAAGGAAAGCACTTTGGTCACCAAAGTACACACCTAGGAGGGGGGAAGGGGCCACTGCCATTCTGTGGACAACACTTCTACCTTCCTTATGGATATTTTATTTTCAGTTAAAGACAGAACATTTTATGTTGTACTTTAAATATCACCAGCCATATTTGTTCATAAACAACCTTCCAGCTGGACAGATATAATTTCTACCTGAATATTAGGCAGGTTATATCACCAGCCATATTTGTTCATAAACAACCTTCCAGCTGGACAGATATAATTTCTACCTGAATATTTAAGGCAGATTAGGACAGGAACAGAAAGCTAAGAAGGACTGACCGTCCACTGTGCCCTGAGCCCCCAGAAAGATTGAGAGGGCTGATGTGAAAGCTCTGCGGGGAGAAAGGAATAGCAATGGATTTACTACTTAAAAAGTAATTAACTCTGAGAAAGAAACAACCCTTATTTTTTTCATGATTTTATTAGCATGGGGAAGCATGCATGACATGCGTGCTTCTGGGTGTGCACTAGGACTCTGAATTCCTTTCTCTTCCATCTTTCCAGGTCCACATTGTAGAAAATGGCCTCAAACTGACCCTAAGAAAAGTCAGGTTCTGCCTTGTGCCCCTTTGAGGCTGGACTGGGGGAGAAGAGGTCGCCTGGACAGAAAGAAGCTGAGCTAGTTGATAAAGAGTAGAGAAGAATGTAAAGATAAAGTGGACAGATGCGAAGAGTGGCTCATATACTACAAATGTGTTGGGGAATCAGGGGAAAACTGTTCTTGCAGATTTACAAAGGAAGTGAATGAACCGTGCAGTGGTCAAAGAAGGTGAGAAGAGTCCTGCACAGCACAGAAGGAAGAGGCAAAAGCACCGAGCAACTGGGAAGGGCCAGGCTCAGGAAGCGGTTGGCGGGTTCTTCTCAGCCTAGGGACGCACACGAGGGAGTGGGAGGTGCACACGCTTCCCAGCCCTGGCTCGCATGCTGGGAAGCTAAGGGGCTGCTCTCTGGGTTCTGCCAGCTCTCCCCACAGAGGTGGGGCAGCCCTGCTAACACCAACCTCTGGCAGTGATAGGGTCACGTGCAGAAAAAACAGCTGTTTCTCACCCAACCTCAAATCCCTTCCAAAGCGTCTGCTCAGAGGCCTGGGATTCAGGGGCCATCTAAAATGAGCATCTTTCTTTCCTGTTTCTGGACACCTTGGAAAGAAGTACAAAGAGGCAGTCCCTCAGCTCCTTCCTCTCTCCACATGGGCATCACCGAGCCTTCTCTAGATCTGTCCTTCACAGTCAATGACCTGTGCTGTTCCTCCACCACTTTGGTTAACTTGCAGCAAATACATACTGAGTTGAAAGAGTAGCCATCCTCAGGAGGGGCCGCTGTGAGCTGGGATTTGAATAACTGGGAAACCAGTTAGTACTCTTGTGGCATTAAGGTTTTTGTTTTGTTGGCTTTTGTTTCTTTGTTGGCAGAAAGTGTGGCTTTGGGTAAAATAAAGGCCTGCCAGCTGCATCGGGAACTGTCCAAGTGCTGAAGTGGGTGGTGGTTTGCTAAACTGGATACAACACTGTTGGGCCTTTTCACTACAGTTAATTATTACCATTCTTTTTGAAAATCGTTTCTACTCAGGAAGATAATGAACACTTTTGAGGTTTCGGTGAAATGTACGGATGTGCATTCAGTGTGGCTGCTGTGGCCTGTCACTAAGGAGAACATACAGATCTATCTAGGGCGTGGTTATCAGCAGCTCCCAGACACATACACAGAACCACGGGAAGAGCCCAGGTGGGAAGACAAGAGAGCAGAGCATGCTACGTCCCTGTCAGTGCTACAGCGCACTTCTCACTAGGCAGAACAGGGCAGCGTGGTTACTGTTCCATAGCTTTGTTGGAGTTTTCCAAGAAAGAGCAACCATTCTTTCACTGCAACGGCGGAAGCTGGCTCACCCCTTTTTTATCTCACGCAACAACCTAGGGAGATCTGTTTTTTTATGCCGAGACTCCAGAACCAAGGATGGAAAGAATGGCGACTCTCTGAAATTCTGCGTGTATCCCTACCTGTAGTATATTTAACGAGAAAGACAAGCTGGCTTTTAAATTATTTATTGACATAAAATCCTTCAGTTGATTTTTTAATTTAATTTGCTTTCCTAGTGTTGTTTTGCTGACCTGGACTTCATTTCAAGAGGGTGGCTGGACCGGAGAAAACCTAGGTGAGTCATTAATTCAGCAGACATTAATTCATTCCCAACTATGGTTTACACACTGCTCCAGGTGCGTGGGGTATACTGAGAAACAAACAAAACCAAGTTTCTAGCCTTCTGTGGGCTCACCTACCACTGGGAGAAGGTGGCTGAGCAAAACACCAATAAGTATTATGTTCTACACAGGTGCTCACTGTATCATGCACCATGGGGTCAGGACTTGATAAACTGCAGTGAAGTTAAAATATTGTAAGCAAAGAGTGCACTGAATATACCCCGTCTGCTGAGCACACAGGATAACAATGCAGCACCGTAGAGAATATGGGTTGTTTCCCCTGTGACCACAGAGCTAGCTGGAAACTGCCCCTGGTGGTCACCGTCCATCGTCAAGAGGGTCAGACTGCATGTCACTGTCCTGGAGAAAGAGGAAAGTTCAGAATTCAAAACAGTTTCTAGGGACTGCATACTGCAGTTGAAAATCATAAGTGGAGCCACCTTGAGCCAGATTTGTATGTAGAAGGTGATCAGTGCTGTGGATAAACATCAAGCAGAGGAAGGGAGTGGAGGTAGCACATTAAATTTGGTGTTCTATCTATGTTTTCTTGGGAAAGAGATGAGGGATGACCTGTGGGTGTCCAAAGGGAGAGTCTTTCCAGCAGAGGGAACAGCAAGTGCAAAGGCCCTGAGGCATGATTGTGGTTCCTGTGGTGAAGGAAGCACAGTAAACCAGTGGCCACAGCAGAGATACTGATGGCAAGAGGCACAGAAGGTGAGGATGGGGAGGTGAGAGGGAGCTGGATTTGGTAGAGGTGTATGTGCCTTGCAAAGTCTTAATTTTAGACAGTGATGAAGCGTGTAGATGTAGTTTTGAGGATGTAGAAATAGTGTTTGCTGACACATGCTTGGGCAGGATCACTATGGCTGCTGCCACGAGAGTAGACTGTGGAACGAAGTCCTAGTGGGACTGGGGAGAGGCCAGCATAACGGCTCCAGCGAGAGTTGCTGGCAGTTCTGGACCAGGAAGAAAGCCAGAAAGATGTCAAAAGTGTCCAGATTCTGGGAGAATCCATAAGGAAGACCAGATTTGTTGAAGAACAGACTATGAATGTGGTTGTATATGAGTCAAAGAAGACTCTAGGGTGTTTGTCCTGGGCCCCAGAAAGGACGGTTTGCCATTTGCTGTGCTGGGGAAGACTCTGGAAGGGCCAGGCCTGGGAGGAACCCAGCTGTGGAGATGCTACATTTGAGATGCTCATCAGAATTGAGTGGTGAAGTTGGACCAGCAACTGGCCATCAGATCTGTGTGGAAGTCATCAGAACACAGACAGACGACTCCAAAGCCATGACACCACAGACCACCAAGGCTTTAGGTAAGA
Source organism: Fukomys damarensis (assembly GCF_012274545.1). NCBI lineage: Eukaryota > Metazoa > Chordata > Mammalia > Rodentia > Bathyergidae > Fukomys > Fukomys damarensis. The sequence goes on from NW_022900913.1 coordinate 7,812,628, forward strand.
GATGACCAAAAGGAAAGGGAGTTGATGTTTCATCTCTTTTCTTGTTGTTCTTGGTTTGAAGTCATCACAGCTTTCCTTTTAATGCCTAAAGTTCTATATAGCACTTTCCTATAAAGATCGCTCCTTTGATAAAATATTTAAAGAATTAGCAAAAGTCATGTTTCCTTCCTCCTAGATAGTATCAAATGTTGTTTTAATAAATTTTTCTCTTCCATTTCAGTAAGAAAAATTTACTGACTGTGTAAAGCCCATGACTTAGATATTTTTCACTTCTCTTTCTAAGTAACTGGCTCCATTTCCTGTCTGGTGACATTTGATAGTGAAAGCTTAATTTAACATGGGCAGTATTGGAGCTCCACTAGCTAACTGGATTTTGAGAAAGAAGAGATGCCTATGAGCTAGAAAACCAATCAATAGTTCAGCATTTTGTTATATTTTAATCCACCAAAAGAAATAAAACACACAAACACACAATACCTAGTAGTTAGTATCTAGGCAGTAGACTGATTAGCTATTGATTTTTCCTCCATGTTACAGAAGAGAGAGGGTTTTACTGGAAGCACCCACACTATCCTGTCTGAAATAACTGCACAAGAAAAAGAAAAGTGTCTATGGAAAGGGATCTTTATCTTTTTAGCTAATGGCTTAGTTTAAATACACAAAACAAAATTCACGAAAATTTTAATTAAACATTAACTAAGTATACATATCAAACTGAGTTCATTTTATGCTAGCATAATGACTAAATGTTTATTAAACGCAGATTTGAAATCTGGGTTCCACTGTGAATAAAGAAATGGCTGAAATCCTGCAAATACTTCGGCTTTTACTGGTGGATCGTATAATGGCAAGAGAAAAAGTATCTGGTTTCCAGATCACAAAGGGCTTAGTGTATCACACCCGGGCTCCCACCTGCCCCAGGAGTGGACTCTGGCCACTCTGTAACTTCCTACCTCTGTCTCCCAGGTCCCAGATAAGCTGCACCTTAGCCATGGTGGTTGGCTCAGTTTCTCGGCTTCCCAGCTTCCAGATGCCACCCATGAACACCTGTCACCCGTCATTAGCCTCCTCTATACCGGATGTCTACCCACGGGGACAGTGGGCCATGGTGACTTGTGCGCTTTCCTAGTGGGACTCTGTGGGTTCCTCATTGTCCAAGCGTCGATCAACCTTGGCCTGAGCATCATTCTACCTGCAGAAAGAGGCACTGGAATGCCTCTCTGACCTCCCAATACTCACCTTTCCAAATATACAAGGCCCATTCAAGGCCTGGAGCTCACTGGCTCACTTCCATCTCCCACACCAAGAACCCCCTTCAGCTTGGGATCCTCTTCTCTTAAACACCCCATGGCCAGCCCCTCTCCCTCCTTTCAGTCTCTGCTCAAAGGTTACCTCCCAGCCACTCCTAACTGTAGCTCTCATTTCAGATCACATCCTTAAACTGGGTATCCAAATGCAGAAGCATGGATCCCTACCTCACACCATATACAGAAGTCAGCTCAAACTGGACTGCGCACTTACTCATGAGACCAGAACTAAATCTCCTGTAAAACATAGGGAAAAACTGTGGAAGATTGATCTGGACAAGAATCAGGGAAATCTATGGAAAGAAAGCAGCTTGGTGGCTGCCAGAGGCTGTGGGGAGAAGGACAGAGAAGTGCTGCTTCCTGGGTCCAAGGTTTCCTTGGGTGATGAAATTTTGAGGAACTGGACAGAAGAGGTGGTTATATTACACTGGGAATCTACCAGATGCTACTAATGCTGTGCACTTTAGAATGGTTAATTTTATGTTATGTGAATTTCATTTAATTAAGAAAACATGACGGCCTCCCTCACCCAGCTCCATTCTCCCCCTGCAGAACCTTTCTCACACACCGTGGGATTAATTTATTTACTCATTGCATCTCTCTCTCTCTCTCTCTCTCTCTCTCTCTCTCTCTCTCTCATACAAATTCCATGACAACAAGGCTCTGTTCTGCTCACTGATATAAATCTGGGCCTAGAACAGGCTTGGCATAAGGTAGGCTACGGACAAATGTTTGTTGAATAAATATGTATTACCACCTTAATGCATCACTAATAAAAGGTCCTCAGTATTTCCTAGGGAGACAATTAAAAAAAAAAAAAAACAGGTAAGAAGCCAGAGTGTTCTCATACAAAATACACTGAAAGCACGCATCCTGTGGGAATCCCTCAGCACACCACATGGGAAACAAGAAGCCTGACAAAGTCAGAGACTGAGACGACGAGTTTATGGGCTGAGCATGTTGTGGTCATTTCTAATTCGCAAGGATTAAAAATATCCACACACTGCATTTTCTTCGAAATTCTAAAAGATCAATCAGCTCCTTGGATTTACAGCAAGAGTGCTAGAAAACATGGGGCCTCTCACGAATACACTATTTCTGCACCTTTACGTTCTACATCTGAATTCAACCACATACATCCAGCAAGACATGTTTTCATTGACAAGCCAGGGCCTGTCAGCAGAAAACGTACCAATGAGCTCCTTATTTCTGACATCCAAGGCCATGTTCCGGAGCGCCGTGGCCACTGCACACACCACTCGGTCGTTGTCTATTCGAAGCAGCTCCACAAGAATGGGCAGGCCTTTCTCTTTCCGGACAGCAGCTCTGATATACACGGACCACTGCCAAAACAGGGAAGGCAAAAGACGTCAGCAACAGAGGCAGGCAGCCCTCTACGTGAATGGTTCGTGTGGGCTTTCAGACGGCTGTCTACAGGAGACAGAAAGCTGAATAATCAAGACCTGGTTATAGAACAGGTTGAATTTGTTAGACATGCCTTGAAATGCTTTAGCTTTGTTTTTTGCCTTGAACATATGACAGATTGATGAATCACACTGCGTTTCTCTTGTGACCAAGACTTTAGTACTTGAGTTTGAAAGCCATTTGTGGGAAGTGTAGGCTTGATGTTTGGCGATATCAAAGTTTGGGACAGGGAAGACTCCCCCTGGATATTACATGCAATAAGAAAAAGAATCTGCCAAAAAGTAGGAAGTGGTATGGGCTGGATATGAGCAATTTACTGTTTTTAAAGGCCATGAATTTGGAAAACATACAAAGGAATTAGTCCTTTTTTAAGCAACATAGAGTAAATACAAATGAAAAAAAGGAGGAGCAAGGAGAGGTAAATAAGATACTGAGAATCAAAACAGAAAATTGTAAAATCATTTTTAAAAACACTAACATCAAAAAGCATTATGTGCCAGGAAATTATTCAATGTCTTACTTATAAAGCGAGACCCTGAATTTGTCTTGGGTCGGTGATTGTTGTTGGCCTTAATGGCACACACAGCTAATGCTCCACATTCCTGATTCCTGGCAGCATCAGGAAGATAAAGCATTCAGAATGGATTCAGTTAGCAAACTGTAGATAGGGCTGCTTATCAAACGCATGTACATATGCTTTAGAGAAGAGTCTCCCAGAGAAGAGTGTGAGACAGAAACATTGACAGAGGGTAAAGTAAGGGTTCAATCTGCTGCAATTTAATTTTCAGTCTGAGCGAATCACATTCCTGGAAGAAGGTCTTGGATTCTGAGGGAGCAGGGAGCGTTCTCCTGGGGAACAGGCCTTCCCCCCTCCCCCACCGGGCCCTCTCCTCCCCCCTCCCCCACCGGGGCAGGCACCCCAGAGCTGGCTCTCACCTGTGGCAGGCAGGGAGCCCCCTCTGGCAGTGAACGTAGGGCATACGCCATGCCTGCCACATCCTCAGCCCAGCCCTGCATGAAATATGAGATTAAAAAAACAAACAACTTCATCCCATCCTACGTTAGAAGAAGTCACATTTACAAAGTTTCTTATCACCATCACTCAATAATGCAGAGTTTCCTCCTTTCTGCATGTCAAGCTCAGGAAACCCGAGGTGGTCATCAAGCAGGTAAAACTCACGAGGGTACCTCTTGGTCGCAGGGATCACTTTTACAGCCCCACTCTCAAAGGGCAATGAGATGGATGCTAGGGAGTCTTAGGTACGGAAATGCATCGAGATTTGAAAGCTACTTATTGAGATTTGGGTGTCTGGGTCTGACACTCCTTCCCAGAGGGGAAAGTGCTTCCAACAATGTATCCAGTCCGCACGGTAGACGTGGCTTCCTCTAGACACGTTTGCTGTGCCTATGACTTATGTCCTTCTGGGTCGCAAGGTCCAGCCCACAGCAGACCAGAAGCCTGGGTTTCCTCAGCCTTCTGGTGGTTGGGCATTTCCCAAGACTAAATGGGGGACGCAGCACAGGAAGAGGTTGGCCATCAGAATACGGGGTCTACATGGATGTGCTGCCCATTCACTGTGGCACTGGGAAGAAGGCTGGGTCTCCTGAGTGACCTCAGGGAATGACCCTGGCAACCTGAGGCAGGTGAGACGGGAGCCTGAAGGACTCCTCCCAAGCCCCCTGCAAAAGGCTAGCATCTGTGGAATCGTCTAGTTCTCCAAACCTCATGGAGGTTGACAGTCTTATTTTATTGATAAGAAAACCTGGGCACTGAGATGTTAAACAACTTGCCCATGGGAGTCTCCTGGGCCCTTCCGCTCCATTCCTGCCCACTTGCTATGGTCTCGTTCCCTCCTGCCTCATCCTCTGCTCAGGCTCCCAGGCCGTGCCTTGACCCCTCTCCGTCCTTCCACACCGACAGAGGAGAACTGGCCATCTCCGAAAGGAGCCAACAAAGGATGGATATGACTTTATCCTTGGAAGTCCAGCCACTACGTTCCTGCATGGTGAGTGGAAAGATGACTTGGAGAAAAGATGTCTGGAGAAAATAATGACAGATTTGCAGCTTTGACAGGAACGGATTGTGAGTAACAACAACAAAACAACAACAACAGCACAACAGCAGGTATGCAGAGCCCTCAGTGTGTATGAGCTTTGGACACACATTTTTGATGTGGGTAAATAGTAACAGTGACACGTTCTCCCTACATGAAGAGGAATAAACAGACAGTGGATTTGATACTGAAATTATTGATGCATGGAAAGTAACTTTAATTACTCTAAAACTGTCAGTTGTGTATGTTTATGTGTATGGAGGATTTCCAATATGACCACAGCATGTGATGACTCGGAATAAATCAAAAGGTGTTGAAAATTTTTACAAGTTTTCTGGCCATTCAAACACATCTGCTGGTAACGCTCTTGGAGGTATCAGCCTACCTGTCCTGGAGGAAGTCACATGTATCCCATATGTCGCCCAGCTAGGAGTTAGAAGGGAGGATGCAGAGTACAGGTGCAGGTATTTGAGCAATGGGGTGTTGTAGAGAAGGGTGTATGAAAGTCAGAGGCTGAGGTGGAAATCTTGGGTGTGAATCCTGATGCTCTGTAAAGAGATTGAGCACGGTACACACCGAGCAGCCAGTGAGGGTGCGGACCAGGATGCTGTTAGGAAGATGAGATCGCAAGCTCAAGACAGGCTGCTGAATGGCTGTAATGAGGACAAGGAAGAGAAGCAGCAAGGGCAGGGGGAGGAGAGAGAGGGAGAGGAAGGCCAAGGAGGAGGAGGATCTGGCCCAGGAGGAAAACGGCAGAGGAGCTAGACTCTGGCAGAACTGTTTAACAATGAGGGACTCAAGAGGACCAGGATCCCGTAAGATATCCCAGCTAAGTAACACTGAAACTGGCTGCCAGGTACCGCTGTGACATCTTCCAGGCACAGCAAGTCATTCCCACTTTACAGGTGAGAAAAGAGAGGCACAGTAAGGCAAATGATCAACCAAGTCTGGAGTCTTAGAGTCCGTGTCCACGATTGCTCGTTTCTTCTGCCCTCTGACAGTGAGTATAAAAGCTAGGGCCATAGAGGGCCTTAAGGGACACATTAACCTTGGTCTTCATTTTACTGTTTTTGGCTTCAAATAATTCGTTTGGCATTCCACTGAACTCATGATAAGGACCACCGAGTACGACTAATGAAGATACTGGGCGTTTTGATCTAGAGTTTTGAGAACAGCTTGCTCAGACTTAATAGATCTGGCCCAAGAAACCATGTATCACTGGGATTTCTTATTTGTGACAGGAAAGGAGCACATGTGTTTGCATGGGACAGGACAACGTGCTGAGCTAGTAGATGCTGTACTCCTGGCCCATGTCTCTTGTGAGGGAGACGCTCCGGCCATTATCTGGTGTTGTCAGAATGGGGCAGAAAAGAAAGCAACCAAAGCCGAGTGTTCAAGGCCAGAGGACACAGGTCTAGGTGAGGAACGGGACACAACTGGAAGGTGCAGAAGAGGTTAGAAATAATTTCCTCTCTCCTCAAGATCCCTACAGCACCTCCAAGCTGGGGGCAGAAGACACAGTTTTGGAAGGAAGAAAGATGAAGTGCATTGTGAAGGCTGCTTTCCTGAACCCTGAAAATGTTCCCAGACAAATCCCCACTGTGGGTGATGATAAAAGTCCCCCTTGGAGATGGCAGAGTGGAGAGCAGACAGCAACTCTTTAGCCTTTCTTGGGCTAGAGAGGAGGCTGGGCAAGATCAAGTGAAGTCTCCAGGACCACTGGACTGCAGATTGCTCCTGTGCCCCAGTATGGTAGAGGACAGCTGAGTGTTTCACGGGCTTAAAAGAGTTGTATGTAAGTCCACCGAGGAAGGGGCCAGGACCCAGCACTGCAGAGGGGTTACTTGGCCAGGCGGCACAACAATGATGGGCATGGAGAGGACGTGGCTGCTCCTTGGGGAGTCCAACTGGGTCAGAGGCAGGTGTGGGCCAACAGCATGGTGGACTGGGACAGGCCAGTCACGTCCACGTGTGTTCTGACCAAGTGGCCGAAGATACACATCATTCCTGACTGAGAAATGGAATCAGGTCATGCATGACCCAATCCCCATCCCCTCTGAGGGGTTCCAGTTTGACCCCCAAGTTTAGCTTCCCCTGCACAGGGTGGAGAGGAAGAGGGCTGACCAGAGAGCAGTAGTCATGCCTGAAGCCTAAAGGGAATGAGAGTCAGTTCAGGTTGGTTGAAATTACCTAGAAATGTCTAGAGCACGTGCTTTTTGTTTGTTTTTGCATCACACAACATGAGGGCTCAGAGACAAAATAAAAGCAAATTCTGCAAAATGATGTTAGCCGCACAGAAATACATGCCCAATAAATCTCCTTGCTATATGCATTGAGAGCTTGGTGACAAAGTGAGGTTGGTAATTTTTTAACCCTTTATGCCTAGGCTGTTTAGTCTTACATGGATTTACAGGCCTTTTACCCTGAAAACTCTCAGCCTGTCTATAAACTGATGCCCATAATTTTTGCAAAAATCTCTCCCTTGTTAAACTGAGGCAATTGCATTAAAGCTGATTTATGTTCCTAGAAGATTAGCAGTGTAATTTGTTTGTCCCTTTTGAAATCCTAATAATTTGCTAAACAACTAAAGATAATGTTCACCTTTAAGTACAAAATAATTTCTTCTGAGGCTGAACCCATTCTAGTGTTAAAATTCTCAATTTGTTTATTAATTTTCTATTCTTTAACAGTACTCTTGCTTTAGGAGTACAGTTTGCTACTTAATGCTTTTCTGTCAGATGGTCATTTCCCACCGATGTTATTAAGTAGCCATTTCCCCAGTTGATTCTTTTGAAGGAAGCACACTTCAAAATCTAGCTCTTTAGAATATAATGTAAGCATTCTGAAACATTTCAGCATTCTGTAGTGCCACAAGGCCACAGTGCAGGAGTCCTCTGCTATAAAATGAAAAACACACACATGGAATTTGGTACAGATTGTACGAGATTCTGAAATTTGCTTGTGAGTTTATTTGCAATACCATGTTGCTTGGTGTGGTATCACAATCTCATGATCAGAGGGCAGGAAATATCCCTCTCCCGAAAAACTATTCATTGAGTCTTATTTTGCTGGCAGTTTACTATGAAAATGCATAAAATAACCAGAAACCATGCACTTTTGATGCACGCCTCCCTTATTATCTGAATCACTGAGCTTTCCAGTTGACAAAAATACCATGGTTGGTGGCTGCTATGAGATTTGTGAAGCAACTGAATGGTGTGTCAGGCTGGCCCTTCCCAGGCCGGGGTTTCCATGCAATCAGTGGGTGCGGGATTCTGACCTCAGTTTTTTAAATTCAGAGTTGTCATAGTATTGTACATTTTTGCCTTCAAAAATCCCAAAATTTATTTTGGAAAGTGATATCTCTAAGCAAGAGAATCAGTGGAGAATGTGCTTTTTTTGATTAAATAATAAACCAATTTAATAGATGCAAATGTTGGTTAAGGTAACAGGAGCCACTGCACCTTTAAGTGTTTAAGTATTTTTTCCGCTTTGATTTTTTGAAATGCATCAGGTTAGTGCAAGGAATGAATTTTATTGCATGTATTCATTCAAAGCTGAAAAACTAATGACCAAAATATTAATGAAAATATTAATGTCCAATTAATTGCTGACTAAGAGGTCTTTCTTTGGGCCTTTGTGGTCAGAGCAGGTGAAGGGTCAAGTTCAAGCAATAGCGAACCCCTAGGAAGCACTTCCTGCTCAAAGAAGGACAAGGGTACTGTTCCTCCACTCTCCGATTAGCTCAAGGATCAGTAGTTTTCAATTAAAAAGTTGCTTTTAAAAATGAACCTCTTTGAACACAGGAAGGTTTCAATCGTGAAGGCTATCAGACATTGGAGGTGTCATCCCTGCTCACAGCTGGCATTTAGCAATGTCTTTTGGGGAATTACATGTGACCCTTTTCGATGCAGGCCTGGCGTGGGTCTGAGACAGAGGCTGTCTTAGATCTCGTTCAGAACCTCCTGCGTTTCCCTCATTTTGGTGTTGCAGGCACAAGGTGCTGAGAAGGCGAGGCTGGCAGGCCATGCCTGCCCTCTAACAGTGGGTGTGACGGACACAGAGACAGGCTCGAGCCCACCCTGCGTGCACAGATAAAGCAACAAAAGGAGTTCAGTTGTTTTCTTTCTCACTTACTAGACATCAAGCCAGAAAACTCTTCCTTTAATATACCTACTTTTTCTTTTTAAAAATAGTACATCATGGGCAGATGGACTGGATTTCATATTTTATTTGGAGCCAGAAAAAATATTTCATTTTGGAAATATTATGCAATTTAAAAATTTTTGGTGATGGGGAAGGGGAAACCTGAATTTGTCTCCAGGGCAGCCTGGGGGCATTGTGTTGATGAGGTCTTTCACTCCTGCAATTATAAAGCACAGTTCTTGATGAAGCCCAAATAGTAATAAATATCATTCTACTTTAACAAGATAGTGTTTTATCTTGTCACACAAATTGTATATATCATCACATCTTTGTCTCATTAGAAAAGGGAAATTTATTTTTCACGAATCTGGATTTAGATGGCCTTACTGAAAACCCTTCTTTTTTGTTGGTGGAGTATGGTTCTAGGAAAGCATTTATCTCCTGGAGGTTAGGAGTGGAGTGCACAAGTAGGTGTGAGCTTCATTTTTGTAGAATGTTTTCTGCTGTTGAGTTTTTTCCTTCTTGCTTCTAACTGATGGGTGGTAATGATGAGGGTCCTCTTGTGAGTTCCATGCTAAAGAGAACAGAATGGCTCTTAACTTAGGTGAATTAATTCTTCAAAAGTTCCCTGCCTTTGATCCCTGCCCTTTCCTGTGACACCAGGGGAAAGTAACTCCTGTCTTCTATATCTGGAACATAATTGAAGATCTCTTTGTGAACGCAGCTAGTATATCCCTTGATAATAGTCTAAACTGATGTAGTTAAAGGGATTCTAAATAACTGGATCCTAGCTCTACCTACTGTTGCTGGAATGTTCTTCCTTCCTCATCACCACTTCCTCGTTGAAATGACCTCAGCTACACCCTAAGCTATCCATACTCCTATCACAGCATTTGTAATGGCTTGTTGAACTTTCTGTCTACATGTTTATTATACCATAAGGGAACTGAGTCCTATTCATCTCTTTATCTTAACTGCCTTCCATTTTCTGGCCCACAGTGGGAGATTTAAAAATGTTTAATTGATGAAAGAGCATGCCAGGTTGATTTACACTCTCCGCTGAAACGATCTATGCAAATAGGGTCAAAGCCACTGCTGTCATTAATGGGACCAGCGAGTTCTAACCATGTCCACAAGAGTACTGCTAGGGTTTGAAGAGGCTACCTGCACCACTGGGAGCTCAAAGTCATAAAGTCAAATAACTCCCATGATCCTGTGGCCGTGGCTATGGCGCTAGAACCAGATGCTTGCTTTTCTCCAAGACTGGAAGAGAAGGATATCAAGGTGGCAAGTCCTGAATCAGCTCGTATCACACTGAAAGTATTTCAACTGAAGATTTATGTCAGAATCTCCCTCTGGTATGGCTGCTTGGCTGGTCAGGACGTCCATTCCCAGGTTAGCCTGTGTCTGAAGCAAGACTCAGAGGAGCTTCATTTTTAGGTACATACATTTACAACTGGTCTAAGTGTCGTGGGCGACCTGGAAATCTCCTTGAGGAACACATCATTTGACACTGAACTGCTGATACTAAACCTAAACCAGTTTAAAAGGTGAAGAGCCCAGTGGGCTCCCAGGTTTCTGTACCATTGGTAGAAGCACCTTCCCTTCTCACCAGGTCTCCTGCTTAAGGGAAGCACACTGTCAACGGTACTGACAGGAAACTGGCTTCCTTTTCACAGGGAACACACCTGCTTTTAGTTGGATCACTTTAAAAATTTTTCTCTTTATTCCTGATTTTGAGCAATTTGATTAGGATGATTCTTCTGTAGTTTATATTTCTTGTGGTTGGGATTCTTGTAACTGTGAGTTTGTGGTTTTCATTAAATTTGGAAAATTTGCAATCATATTCTTTCAAGTATTTTCTTTTTCCTTTATCTCTTCTCTCATTCAGGGACTGCAATGATGCATATATCAGGCAGTTGATGCTCAGTGCAGGCCTGCGCTTCTTTTTCTCTTGGCTTTTCATTTTAGATAGTTTCTATTGTCTTCAAGTTCACTAACCTTTTCTTTTGTAATGTCTCATTTGGTGTTAATTGTATCACAAGTATTTTTCATTTCAAACACCATTTTTCAATGCTAGAAATTTTATTTAGTCCTATCCCACATTTTCTATATTTTGATTTAACTTTCTGAACTCGAGAATGCAGTTATAAATAATTTCATGCCTGCTAGCTCTAACATCTCTGTCATTTTCGAGCTGGTTTCTCCTCATTATAGATTGCATTTTCCCTTTTAGTTGATAAAAGGGCAATTTTCAAATGGATAGCAGACATTCTTAATTCTAATTTGTTGGGTGCTGGATATTCTCATATTCAAGAATGTAATTCTTTCCAACTTTAGTATATGTGCTGCCAAAGCGAGCATGGGAGTGTAATTTTTATTCCTAGTCTGCATGGGGATATAGAATGCAGTCCATTCATTTGGCAATTGCTGTTTCTTTGGGGTATTACTTTCAAGGCTTGGTAGGAAAGACTAGAGCATATTTTGTGTAGGGCTAATTACTTACACTGAAGCAAGTTGCTTCTCCATATTCTATCAAAGGGCCCATGAATTATGAGGTTTTCCTATCTGGCCCCTTGAAACACACACTATACTCACCTGCTGTGAGAGTCACATTGCACTGTTGTCGGGATTTCAGGTCGTCTTCCCCAGCTCTGCACATTTTCCTCACGCATGTGTTCATGGCTCACTGAGTACCAGGGGACTCTCCTCACAGGTTCCTATGGCAGGCTCTGCCCTTGTGGGTTCTCTGACCCATGGCTCCCGTCACTGTGATTTCCCTCGATTCCTAGCGCCGACTTGTGGATGCAGTGCACTTGCAGGCCTCGCAGGGCCTCAGTCCTTGTGCCTTGGCCTTCAAACTCTCACAGCAGTGACCTGGGAGTCACAGGGCTCACCTTCTTCACTTCCTGTTTCTCCTGTTCACTGCCCTCCATTGGCTAACGTTTGGTATCTTACAAAAATCCACTGTTTCATACAATTTGCAGTTATTGTTTTTTTTTTTTCCTTGAAGGAAAGTCAGTTTGGCCTCCCAGTTGGAAGAGAAGTCCCTCTAGCTCAGCAGTTTCTACAACTTCTGAATGGAGATTCGTAATTTAAGACTTCAGAAATAAGACTGTGCAGTGACAGTGAGGAAACCAAGGCCAAGCTATCAAAAATTAGATCTACCCTCTATTTCATTTGGCTGTGCATGATATTTACAGCAAGCATAATTTTTGGTGTCGATACAACCTCCTAGATGTCCACGAATTGCCGGGGTCATGACTTGGATTTGGGCATGGCCCCTTCCCATCTTCTGCTAACTGGGAGGGGCCTGTCTTGTTCTGCCTCAGGCTGGTCATATGACCTCTAAGGGTGCCATTGCTAGGATCTTGCCACTGGGGCAGGGCCCTCAAATAACTGCTTTTCTCCTGGCCCTGGCTTTTACCCATTAGGAATAATGCTCCATGCCCTATTTTCACCATAATCTTTCAAAATTCTGTTTCTTTGCATTTGCATCTTATGCTTTGCCTTGAGCCATTAACTGGGACACAAGCGAATCACATTATCTTAAGTGTCAAATGATGAATCTTACTTTTATTTGTTGCACTCCACTAATCTGTCCTGGCTCACTTTCACCACGACACACCATCTGCTAAGCTATGCCACGTTCAGTGTCCTTCTCCAGAATGTCGTCTCCGTCTCTAAGGATAAGCCTCAGATTTCCCAGTTCTTTCACATATTTTATTCAGTGGGATCACAAGGTAGAGATTCTGTTTCTGTGGATCTATGTTGCTATCACGTCATCTCTTTGGATATTTACAGGTCATTCTCTTTTTTGTTATAGGTCATTTTCAAGATAAATGGTCAAACAACACCCTTTGAGAAGAGCCATAGTCTAGTCGTAAAACTGATAATACTAAGATATCTAAAATGTTTGTTTCCATAGCCAGCACAGATGTATTTCTACAGTTCAAGCCCTGGGTTTTCATAAAGCTCAATTACAGTGGAAATAATCCATACATGGGAGTTGAAAGAGCATTCCATCACGTTTTGGAAATCTCCAAACTACTATATCCAGTTGATTTAATATTCTTCAACAAACAAAATCACCATACTAGTAGTAAATGAGAAAAAGTTAGCTGAAGTCCAAGCCAGCTATGCAGAATATTTATCACTTTGCTTCCCCATAACGTCATTACCTTCTTCTGATGCTCATAAACCACACAGTGAGTATTTTAAAGTTTAAAAAGTGTTTAGAGCCATTATGAAGATCTAGTTTGCTAGTCAATTTGTCACAGAAAAAGAGTATTGCAGGCTCTTCTCATAAAGGGAAGTTATTGTTTCAGTCGATGAGGTCCATAAAAAGCTGTCTCCATGCAAAATTCGGGTGCTTTACCACCACATTTCTGTTTTTGTTGGTTCATAAAAAGTTAAGGACACTAAAGAAATACCACTAAATTTTGACAGATGCTATAAAAACACATTCTCTGAACTCTAGATTTCTAATGGTGACTCGGTCAGCATGAAAGTCTGTGCTGTTGTACATCCTAAGTCAGGACTTTAATCATTCAGGATTTTTTTGAAATCATGTTTTTTCTCAATTTTTATTTTTGTATTAGTACATAATAATTACATTTTTGTGGGGAGTTGGTACATGAAATTAGGGCTTTTAAAGTAAAGACTTCTTTACTTGGTTTGTGTTTGAGTCATTCTCAACTACTTCAAGTTATAATAATTTATCGGTGCTTGCTTTAATCAAAAATCTTTAATTTTCTCTAAGAATTGTTCACTTTCCTTGCCATATAATATAGTAAATTAATAAATGATATGATAGTCTGTGCTAATGTGATTGCCTACAAGCTTGCGTATTTGTATTTTGGTAAGAAACCTCTTAATTACATATGTATATATTTATAAACACACAGAAATACTTGTTAGCGACCCCCATTTGCCTAGAATTATTAGGCAAACAGTACTTATAATAATACCAGTATCCTAAGAGTTAAAATTCAGCTTTGGTCATTGGGACATAAATGTTTCTAAAATGCTTTTTATCCTATGGAATTTACTAGTAATAATTTAATATTTTTGTGGTGACACAAAGTCAGCAATATGCCTGGTAATAGAGCAGTTATGGTATAGCCCTCAAATGACCTCGGCTATTTTTTTTTTTTTTGTTCTTGAATACTTATAGTTACTGAAAAAAACTCTTCTGTTGTTTCTCTTTTCCACCAGGGCATCACCTCTTGCTTCTGTGGGACATCTTAGGTATGTGTGCCTGCTTAGGAGTGACCCTCCCAGACTTGCTCCTGTGTTAGCTAAAGTCTGACGTGAACAGGGGGATCCAATGGCCACAGGTCCTCAACTTGGTCTAGGACAGGACAGCCCGGTGCTGCTGACTTGGCTCTTCTGTCCCTTTCGTAATAGTCCTTACTTGGAATGGAAAATTGTATAAAGTAAATACCCTCTGGATATGCAGGCATGAATCCCATGCTGAGGGTAACTATGCTGGCCTAAAATTTGAGATTTTTGCACTGCAGTCAGCAAGATGCTACCGCCACGAAGAGCAATCCTCATACTACTTTCACAACTGACATTATGTAACCCAAAGTAGGACAGAATTTGAAATATACAAAAATCACTCTCTTACTCCTCATCTCTAACAACTCAGATGTCTCTCAGCAGCCTTCCCAGCCGACCTGGCTGCCCTGAGACCTTGTGTCCAGAAGGTGACACAGGGCATCGGCCATTGTGGTCTGCAGGGCTGAGCAGTGCTACTGAAAGCCTTGGCCTGCTGGGCATCCTGAGTGCAGACCAAGAATAAAACGTGGTTTTCCTATGACTCCTCCAATCCCTTTTATATTACACATCACACTTCTATTAGCATCAAAGAGCCAAGTCAAGGGTCACAAAATGTGATCACCTGAGGATGGCCTGGCACGTAAGTTCTGACTGACGGACAGATGTTTGTAGAGAAAGACTTGTGGACAGACACCACTGGAGTTGGTGTCAGACCTTTTTTTGCTCAGCAAAGCACAGGCCAAATAGTGGGGTCCAAAGAGATAAATGAGACTAGACTGCTCACGAGGTTGTAGGCGGCAGACTCCCTTCCAGGAGCCCTTAGGTCTTAGGAGCTGTCCAAGGGCCTGAGGTGCAAACGAAGGAATGCACATTGCTCACACTCATCCTGAATCTGGTGTTTAGGCGCAGAGCAGCTCTCAACTTCACGTTCACTAATTGTCATTCTGCACTGTTTAAGGTACTCATAGTCTGGGTCCGTGTAGTTCAGGTTTCAGGCATTCTATTTTGAACTCTAGAAGCTTGACTGGGGTACTTTACGTATTATTCCTATCTCCTCTTAACTTGGAACACATGGAACACAGAGCTTTAAAGCTGAGGCATGCAGTCAGAATTGTCTGGAGCCCAAAGGCCTTGCTTCATGTTCCAACTGTCATGATGAGGACCCCTGTGACTCTCGAGGAACGTGACAGCTGGTAGAGTAACAGCGTGGCTCAGGGTAGCACGCTTCATTTGCCACCGGCAAATCTGGGTCAGAATCAGCCTGGAGCCCACTTTCCCATGGCAATCCAGTCAGGGACATGAGGCAGAGGAGGGGGTGGGACTGCGGCCCCACAGAGTGACAGCCCCCTGGGACAACACCTCGCTCCCCTCCTTGCACCCTGTGCTGAGACACAGCTGTGTGACGTAGAATGAGAAGCCATGCACGAGGCTCTTCTCTCTTTGAAGACAACACAGATGAACCCTACGAGGTGACACCGATGCCCAGAACAGGCAGAGCCTTGGTTTGATGTAGAAATTGAGTCACAGCTGCCTAGAGCTAAGCTAAGCTTAAAGGGACCTAAGATCTAAGGTCTACTTCAAAGAAGTGATTTTCACGATGATCCCATTCTGGCTTCCTGAGGTCCCGTGCCCTCCCGCTTGTAAGGCCACCTTTGAAACTTTTCTCCGCCAATCTCTGGTCAAAAGCAAGAGACTTCTGCACTTGTAGCCCCTGGATACTTTGGGTAGAAACACTGGGGATAGCTTTAGGGCAGGGAAGGGAAGGGATAACTGGGTGTATCCCAGAGAAAGAAGCCTGCTCCTGACTCAGCAGATGGCTACACAGACTTTGTCAGGGGCTGGGCCCGAGAGCAGGGATGTCACTGAGGCAGAAGGGAGTGCTGTAACTGCCCTGCCACACGGGAGATGAAAAACCACAGAGGAAAAGAGGGAGGCGAGGAGAAGGCAGACATCAGAAGGTATAAGCAGAAGGGCTGTGTGTTAAATATCAATGCTGAGGCTGGTCTGGGTGACCGTGTGGCTCTGGGCTTCAGAACATTATCTGTGGCTCTGTGTAACACTAACAGCATTCTGAAGAGGATGAATGTCAGAGAAAAGAGTGATTCATGGAGTATTCCAGACCCTGAGCTTGGATAGTGCATGGATGGAACATGATGGAAAAAATAAAAACCCTCTTTATTTTCTCTCTTGACATTTTTGCTCATGTGTCTTCTTTCTTCTAACAGCAGTCACACATGTTTATATGATAAGACCTTAGTGATCGTACTTGGGGATTCGTTGTTACAGTAAATCCCTTCTACCCAACCTACAGGCTCTGAGAAGTTCTGTGAAAATCAATACAAAACAGTGTAAGTCAGTGAAGACCTAGAGAAACCGGCTGTCAGTGACCTCATAGTCATACATTTGCTCTAATGTTTTTGCCACAGATAACAATAATATTCTTTCCTGTAAGCTGTATCTTAAAAATTCAAGGGGTTTTCTTCTTTTGGGCCCAGAACTCAGTACACTTAAAGCATTCCCATGGGTTTTTACTCAGGAGATCCACTTTCTTAACAGTCAACAAGAAGGCCTTGAAAACATCACAAATCAAGTCAGCCCTGAAAGTGGAGTATTCCAGCCATCTGCAGAAAACAGTAAGCATTTTACAGCATTTTCAATGACTATACTCTCATCTACTCCTCTGTGTTGATGATGGTCTTTAAGGACCCCTGAGACCATAAGAAAACATTTTTAAAGCGATAGTCCAAACAACAGATTAATTTTTTCTCTAATGTCCTAAAATTCTTCAACAGAATTGCATTTCTCACAACTACACTTGTATTATGTCCTAAAGACTCGCTCGCCATTCCAGATTTCTTTTGTATTGCAATGAACTAGCCATACCTTCCAGCTCCCTGCAGCCAAGTTCTGCAGGGCGCCTGCTGCCCCTTCCAGCGTGTCTGGGTTTGAGCACTCAGAGAGCAGCGTGAGGTAGGGTTTGACTATGGATGGGTGCCACAGCATCTGGATTCCTTTGGGTGGTTCTGCACAGTCTGGAAGAGGTCCTACTCCATCCCACTGGTGGAAGAAAAATGAGAGAGTAAACATCTTTAACATCTTCATGCTCCCAGTGTTGCCTTCCACACCCATCACAGGCATACATCACAACATCTGGCAAACATCAGCAGCACAGACGGTCAGCAGTATGAGGGCCGCCCTGGCTAGAGAGCCATTCTTGCCTCGGGGAGCTAATGGCAGAGGAAGAGGGGCCTGGAGCATGGGCAGAAGTGACTGGAGCCCCAGCTGAGGGGGTCCACTGCCTGACAGGAGTTCTAACACACTCTACACTAAGTGAGAGCAGACAGATTGTGTAGCAGGGTAGGAGGAGGCTAAAGATTGAGGGATCACCTTTTATAAATAGCACACATCAGCTGTTGCATGGTAGCTACCAACCCTGAAATGCCTTCGCTTATGTAGAACTGTGATTACTTAGGCGCAATTCTTATTCATAACTGTGAACCTTCCTATATAATTTGTAAGATGAATATTTGTTTGATTTTGGATGCCATCATTGCTTGTAACAAACAAGTGACAGAAGGAATGAAAGACAGAAAATTGCAGTGGTTTATTAGATGCACGGACATGAGCTACAGGAAAATGTAGATTATATAGTCATCTTGATACTTAAATTTGCTCTGAATTGAATATAATGAATAATGGGGGAATGTGTAATTAAAGATTAATTATACATAATTTCTAAAATTATGGCTTATGGGCACAAAAGAATAAGCACACCATTAAAAATAACAGTTATGAGGACTTTAGCAACTTGGAAAACCGGTAACAATAAAAGTTAAGCGAACAAAGTAAGATGCCAAGCAGTACGGAAGTTTGTGGTTTATTATAAAAAGCCCATAATAATCATGGAAATACATTACTGAAATGTTTGTCTTTCTTTTTTCCTACATTTTGTCATTCTTATGATTTAAAAAATATTAAAATTGGAATGATTCTGATCTTTGCTTACATGAAGTTTTTATCTTTTATAAAAATAAAAATGAATATGATGAGGATAGAAATAAAATATACTGCATATTTAGAAAAAAATAGACCCACATTCATTTTGGAGAAAAATCAGAGTAAAACAAACCAATTATCTATAATTTTAAGGTGGGAATTCTAAATTATTTAGCTCACATATGCTCATTAATAATTAAAGTATAATATAATAATATTTCCTACACTTTCTTGCAAGTATTTTATGTGCATACATATATATATGCAAGTGTATATAAACGTGAAAACAAACTTTATTTCCAAATTCTTTAGTTTTGAAAATTTCACTGGAAAAAATAAAATTCAGGTGTGTCTCCTACCCTTGCAACTTAAAAGTGGAAAATGTTACTGGAGATACTATAAAGTTACTTAAGTGCCACAAACAGTTTCCAGAATGTCATTATTTTCCAAGAGAAATATTAAAAATGCCTTTCTTCTCTCAATCATGACTCAGTTTAGGCAAGGGTCAGCCCGGAATGGAGCCCGGAATGAAGCTACAATGAACACCCTGTGGACACCCAATTAAAGGACACCTTAGGACAGCTTTGCCACTCAACTGCAACTTTGTAACAAGGCTGCAACACTTGGTGTCCAAGCTTCCTGCTTCTTTTTCAGCAGAAGCCACATTCAGCCTCTCAAAGATGATTCCGCCCCTGTGAACAGCCCATCTGCCTGTGAAGCCAGCACATCTTACAAATACTAAAAACAAATTGAGTCAGCCCTGTCACACCACACACGGCACCTGGATCATTGCTGGAGACTCAGTCATTGCACTGCCCAGAAAGTCAGCACTAGGAAATGATAGCCGTCGTTTTGTGGCTTTGTCAAGCTCCCCACGAAGCAGTAGCCAACAGTGGCTTCTCAAAAGAAACCAGTTTCCAGAGGGAAGTTTTGTGCTCATATAACAAGACACAGAAAAACATCTCACTCATTTTTTTTTTTTAGTTTCAATTTTTACTTTGCCTTCTCCTTCAACCCCTAAACTGCCGTTTTTACATAAACATCTAATAATATTCTCACAAAGCAGAACATGAACCTTCTGCTCTGCATGGATGAGATTTCTAATGCACGCTAATGTCACGGCAGGAGACTGGGAGCAGCTGTGATCCAGAGCTCACTCCAAAAGACAGCTCAGATCTAAGGAGAGGGAAGAGTGGGCGAGGTGTCCTTCACTAGTCACTGTCCTGCACCTTTCTAACTTCCGTAAAATAAAGTGCGATACATGGTTAAACCAAAAGACGATTTCCTCCTGCTCTGAGGGGTCACCCGTGTAACTCTTGGGTACTTACTATCGCAATCATTTCTTAATGGCTAACGAGAGGATCTGAAGGAGGTAGAAAGCACAGCTGATACTGACACGGAGCAGCTAGGGAAGGAGCACAAAGGGGCTTCTTCGCTCACTCAGAACATTGGCGGCACCTGGAGGAAAGGGACGATTTCAAAGCCAGCCAGGGGATCCGACGTGTATCCGGGTCCTTTACTCACACTTTTACGGACTGAGTTGGTGGGAGGTGTCAACTGTCCACGAAAAAGAGTTTCTCCAATGAAAACGGCTTAAAGTCCTCTTGAAGGGATATATTAATACAGTGACAGCCCTGAAGTTATTTTGTCTGGCTAACCGGCTTCGGAGAAGGGAAGGATCTACTGGGGTAGGTAAGATAGCTCTGCACAAGCAACACTTTCCTTTCTGTTTTTGTTCATATTTGTCTTATTTATCTATTTATTTGGCATTAAGCCTAGGGTCTTCACCCTGAGCTATATCTCCAGTCCTTTTTTATTTTTCATTTTGCGACAGGGTCTTGCTAAGTCTCTAAATTGCCCAGGCTGCTCTCAAAACCGCCATCTTCTTGCCTCAGCCTCCCAGCATGCTGTGACCATGTAGGGCTCACTGGCAAACTTTTAATGCTAATGATTTTCTAGGTGAAGACCCATGAGAAACTGTGCAATATGCAACTCTTTTACCAAAATGGAAACACTTAATTGATAAATTTAAGTATAGGATGTTTCTTTTCTAACATTTCTACAAAACCAGAGCACCGAAAGAGCAGGCATATAATGGATAAATATTTAACGCATGAAAAGTGCCAGCCATGCAGGTCTGTAGTTCTTTAGAACTTAGGATTACATTTATAAACCTTTTGTGAACTTTGTTCTTGACCATATCTTGAGGCCATAGAACCAAAATTTCTTTAAGAGCTTCAAGTAAGAATATAACAGAAGCAACATGTTAAGGAGTCAGGAGAGAGAAAGTTCTATGTTAGGAAGAAAATGGTTCAACTAAGGAAACAAAGTATTCGTGGGAATCAACTTTGGAAAATCAGTAGAGCATTTCTAATACATCTTTCTGTATTATCAGGTTCTCACACATGTCCATGCCATGAGTTGCAGTTTAAAAGTCAAGCGGAGTAGACAAAGGGAAAACCAAATAAAGAGCAGAAAGGTATCTGTCATCTAAGAAAGCTTTTCACAGGATGCCATCTTGTTCTTCTTCTTCCCCACAGTCTTCTCTCTTGGCTAGAGAGCTGAGTGAGTGTTCTGAAGCTTCGTAAATGTTTATTTTCATCTGTCACTTTTTAACAAATAAAACTCACAAATGTTGTAGCAGGGGTAGATTCTTAAGGTATCACTTACATGTTCAGATTGTGTTTTATGGGAGGGATTCAAATGCTGCTAAGCAGGTAAGATACCAGAGGATGTACATCTAGTGTTAACACCCCTCTTACTCTCTGTCTTATTTACAGGAATTCAGGCTTTTATACGTGTATTTAGAGTTCACAAGACTAAGCATTAAGTGGGTTATAACCCTCCTCCACACCAAAATTTTTTACTAACACAGCACCAATGAAACATTTCTTTTTAGGGAACCTTCTCCCTACACATGAACTGTAGAGCACAGAATAAACCAATAGCTTAGATTTTGTCATTTTCAATATGTCAATAATGTTGCCAGTAGTGTTTTGATTGCCCCCAAATATATGGCTGTGCAACCAGCATCAACTAAAAAAAATCGAACCGTTTGTTACACCCAACCTCTAAAATTGTACAGAACTGAAAGTACGTATTCTCCCATCCAGAAGGCAATATTCAAAAAACTTTTTAGAAAGGAAGAGAATAATAAACTTTGCAAGTTTTAGATTTAGACATGTTTCCTGATATGGTTGTGTTGACTACTGCAAGGAATGTCAGCAAGGATGGAAACAGTTACAATGTATCACATACAGGACAACTCCCCACAGTGAATGTTGCCGTCCTGTACTGCAAACACGGGATAATAAAAATAACAATTAAAAAAAGGGGCAGGAGAATTCCAGGTACAATCAAGACAGCAAAATCAAACAAGTGCACACCCCTCCAAAGGAATGTCTGCTTAAGAAGAAAATAAGACTAGTGCTACCTTGCATGTGTGGGTAGGTAATGGGTACCGGGTGACACTGGATAGAAGGAATGACTTCTAATATTCTATACAGCATGATAGGGTAACTGTGGTTGACAACAATCACTAGCATAGCTTAGAACAGCTACTAGACAGGATTATAAGTGTTCTCAACACAAAGGAATGAAAAACGTCTGATGTGACTCCTATACCAATTATATTGTCATCATTACATTATATATTTGCACTGACATACTACACTGAACTCCTTAAATGTGTACAATTACGTGCAAATTAAAAACTCAAAAACATTAAAAGTACTTTTGGTTTCCCTATAGGGCTCAAATTCAATTAAAAAGATTTCTATCCCAGTTCCCTGCAGAATAGAGTGGTGGAAACCATTTGCTCCTTAGATGAAGAGAAGAGCATGACCTAGGAATAAGTCAGGAAGTGAAGAAAATGCAGGTCAAGATAGCGATATACTGCTGAGCATGGTGGCACACAACAGGAATCCCAGCCCTAGGGAGGCTGAGACAGGAGGGTCACTGTGGGTTTGAGGCCAGCCTGGGCTATGCAGTGAGTTCAAGGCCAGTTTGAGCTACATTGTAAGATCCTGTCTCAGAAAAAAAAAAAAAAAA
>NW_022900913.1:7835039-7922188 GCF_012274545.1 Fukomys damarensis
CAAAAAAAAAAAAAAAAAAAAAGAAAAAGATATTGATACACTTTTCAAAGAGATTTTGTAAATGTCGGGTTCCTTGCCGCGTGGGGATTCATGGGATGGCGTTGTTACTACATTGATAACAATGCCTGTTGAATGGGGAGGAGAATTACAGCTTCACTTTCCCCTGCAACTACTTGGTCTCCACCACCCCTGGCTGGGGGGACTAGAAGGATGAAACAGGAAGCATTGGCTGACCAAGCCTTCCATCACAAGAGCAGTGTCAAAATCCCAGGCTCCTTTTCCCGGTCTGCCCTAGCTTCGATCCAGTCTGAGCCAGTCGAACCTGCACTCAGAGAAGAACTTTTCCCAATGAGCTGCTCTGGGAACATAAACAGCAAAGACTGATCCTGCCACCCCATTCAGTTGAATCCCCAACTTTCTCTGCCAATGAGGAGGCCGCACAGCCATGACAGAGGCAGGGGATAACTTTGTAAAAAGGAGCTTCAGGGACATAAATAACACACTGGAAACGGAAATGCTGCAAGACAGAGGGAGAGAATCTGCAGCGTCAGGGGGTGCTCCTGACTTTAAGATCCCCTTCGTCCTTCCCAGGGGAAACTGCACACTGCAAATTGGAGGTGAAGGGAGCCTCTAAATTGGTGAACTGCTGGGAAGGTTTTCTCCAGGAAGCTTTTGGTTTAATTAGGCTGCAGCCAGCACTAAGTACTTTGTGGGGGAAAAAAAAAAAAATCAGATCCCAAGTTCATCCTCTTGTCTGCTGTCCTTGCTTGGCTTGCTCTGAAAGGCAGAGAGACGGGTCGGTTTTGTCCTCACAGCACCTCAGGATCACTTCCAGCCTTTGGGGTGGGGTTTAGAGGAGCCCGGTGTTTAACACTTCCAATTCACAGTCAAAATCCAGAAGAGAAATGATTCTTTGTGCTTATTCTCTGGAGTTTCAAAATCGAGGGCAGCTCGGGTGTGTGAATTCCCCATGTCCTGCTCTGCGGCCCCTGAAAGGCCTGGGGCTGAGGCTGAAGGGAGAGGAGAGCTGGTGGCCAGTCAGCTCGGTTTGAGGCACTGCGTTGACCCCAGGCTCCCCTGCGGAAGGCAGAGGATTTCAGCCTTTGAGAGACTAGAAAGGAGCCTTAAAGAAGAATCAGGATCCACTGTTTTCTGCTCGCCTCACCTGTCCCTGCTCTAATCGCAGAGATGGAACAGACTGGAGGGGCACCGCGGCTCATCGGCTCTCTCGGCTCCTACTTCCCATCCTCATCTAGGGACACCTGGACTGCGGTCCTCCTGTGGTCTGGTTTCCATGTCCCTGAGGCGCCCACGCTCTTTGGTAACCCTGTGGGTGATTCATCTCTCGAGAGATGATCTGGTCTCAGCTGGGTTCAGCTGGGGTAATTTTACCCATCAAAGGGACCACTATCGAGGTCTGCGGGGATCTCAGGAAAAGATGCTAAGGGAATCTAGTGAGTAGAGGTCAGGGATGCTGATAAACGATGAACAGGACAGACCCACATCAGAGAATTCTCGGCCCCAAATATATCAAGATATCTATCGCCTGCCGGCTCTGGCAGTGCCTGCTCTTGAAGTCTGTGACAGCAAGTTCTGACTGTGGGGCGATAACGTGTGGTTAGGAACATAAATGGAACAGCTGAAACACAGATTAAGTCTGCAAACTTGACGAACGTAAAAGAGCAGCACTTTCAGGTGCCACTGGAAGGAGGAAAAAGCATTTCATCCGTGGGTAGAAGCAGCGTCGCGACGTGTGCAGGTGTGTGTGGCTTGTTCCTCGGGACACGGGATAGCCTCGCCTGGGCTGGGGTCAGCGCCGGGCAAGATCAGCCTGGAACCAGCCTAGGTGAGCACGCGAGTGAGCAGAGCAGAAAGAAGCAGATGGCCAGAGAGGAAATGGCAGTGAACCCCGAAAGAAAAGGGTGGTCACAAACAAGGAAGGGAACACTGTGTAGATAAAAGAAAAGGAACGTGTGACACGAGGTCAGGAAAACCTCAGAGCATTCATGTTGCGAAGGCAGATCCAGTAGGTGATAATAAAACACCAAATCCACATGCTCAAGCTGTCACTGACGGTGATTAAGAAAAATTTTGTTCCGTGTACTCGCAACCTAAAAAAACATTCATTTGGTCCACACATTTCAATTTGAAGAATGTATCTTTAAGACATGATTAAGGAGCTAAGTGAGATTTAACTACTCAGATGTTTATTATGGTTTCTATTAGTGGAAATCTGGAAACAATCTAATTTACTAAAAGGAGGGACTGGCTTGCTATGTAACGCTCATCCTTGAGATGGGGCTGTTTTCCAGAGGTCAAAGAAAGAGGTCAGCCTGTGTCCAGTGATAAACTACCCTAGAGGGTTAAAACTTCATACTCATCAGGAAGAGGCTAAAAAAAGAGCAAAACATTATCTCCTAAGTTGACTACAGTGTACTAAATTGTGAAGCAAAGATTATCATGAGAAAAAAACTATCACATAAAATTACTGGATCAAAATCATGTCTGGAGTCTGTGAATACATACATTTTAAAACTATTTAAATAAAAAAAAAAACTTTGAGAGAGGTTTTGATTTCTCATGGATCCTGCTTGTTTTGATTGCTTTTTCTAAGGAGGTTTCTCTGTCCAGGCCAGGCTGTGAGTAAGTGGGCCTTGGGCCTAGGGCTGTCCTGGCCACCATCAGAGTGAGGAGGACAGTGTCTGTCCTGTTCTCTGGAGTACACTGGACACATCATAGGGTCCTGGGCCAGATCCCTGAATCTCCTTACATTTTCAAAAGATGTGAAAAGCAAATATGGTAATTTTGTCTCCTTGTACTTTCGGGAACCTCAGTTCTCAGCTTGGTGCCTGCCCTGAGCTGACCGACTGCCGGCACAATGTCCCGCTAAAGACCATGATCCTTCCCAGAAGGCCACTGTCTTGGCATAAGACATGCGTTCTGCTCAGGGGAGGTTTTGCCTGAAACAGACTAGGGGAACTAGGAAGTTTTTGTACTTCTGCACCAGACACTGAGCAGAGACTTGGCCATGCGTGAGTCTGCCAAGTCCTTTCAGACCAGAGGGTGAGGCATTCAGGCATCAAGCACAGCTGCCCTCGGGGATGCAGTCTGATGGCTCTGGTGGTTAGAGTGGCAACAATTTCTTGAAATAAAAACAGGAATATGACCTACAGAGGATGACCAAACAGTGTGTGTTTCCATGAAAAGATTTTATTACACTAAGACACCTAGCCAGGAATCCCCTTAAAGTACTTCCTGTCACTTGGAACACACTTATTCCAGCCTTCTTGCCACTTTGTAGAGCACTTCTGGAGTCCCCTTTCATGAGTGTCTTTGTAAAGTGTGATCAAAGGGAGAGCGAGTGCTGCTGCCAAGCGCGGTCTGGTGGAAAGGCGGCTTGTAACCATCTTATTGACGGACTTTGTCACTGTGTGACTTCTGGCTCTTCCCCAAAGTCCGAATGACCACGGAAGAGAAATGTTTTTAATCAGCTCAGGACCACCAGGCAAGCGTGATGGCAGCACAGCTAAAGATGCTCGTGGAAGAGGACTTCCAGAACTGCACAGAAAGTGGCAGGACTCATGGGAGAAATGTGTCCAAAGCACAAGGGAGGATTTCGAGGGGAATTAATGGGTTGTATTTTACTGTAATAAAAAATTTAAATATGTGCTGCATTTGTTGATAACACCCTGCACTGTTGTATAATAAATAAATCTGGCTCAAGGATTTGAGAGGAAACATTTCTGGGATTTTTCTTATAACTAAAGCTGACCTGCAGAATGGTATACTATTTTTCTAAGGTTCAAAATATCAGTGCTAAATGTTGCACATCAACACAAATTTATAGGCTAGAGCAAGCTCTGGGGCCATCATTAAACCAACAATTTTCGTCACTTTTGATTCCTGTTACAACATTTGGCTCTTTTGTCATCCACATCAATATCTATTTCTGTATCTGGATATCCACCATGTTTTTATACTGTGCCCTCTCCCTTTGTACTATACACTTGCTCTATTACTAAAAGGTCCTTAGAACCCCACACACAGGGAGCTGGGCGTGTGTCTCAGCTTGGCTGCTCCGAGTTGCATCTCCAATGCCATAAAGACGAAACAAAACCAAGGCAACACTGACTGCCCACAGCACAGCCCATCTCTAAGGCTGGAATCCGCTTAGAGCTCTCCAGAGCCTTCTACTCAAGTTAAATCAGTTTCCAGACCTTGAAAATAAGCCACGGTTCAGGTGGTGGCACAGATGGGGATGGTTCATCCTAGAGAGGCCTGGTAATGTTTCCATCACCCACCCTGCTGTGACTCGTTCAGCGTGATGAATCGGGGCCCTGACTGCTTCTTACTGGGAGAAAAAGCCTGTCATTCCTGCACACTCCTTGTCTCCCATCTTGCAACGGTGATTTGCAAGGTACTATGGGAAATGCACAGGCAAAATCCCTGCTCTATTTCTTGGAGACCCAAGACTTGCCCCAATACCAATCTTCCCCAGGAGGTGGCGCCACCTAGATTTAGTTCTCTCCCTGGGCAGCGACCTGCTGGATCCTGTTCCTTTCCTTCTTTCACCCTGATATCCGCCTTCTCTCCTCAACTTTAAGACTTTCAGCCTTGCCTCCTTCCCCATCAGTCTTTCCATACAAGATAGTTTCTACTTTTGACTTTTAAACTATATTGAACTTGATAAATTACGCTAAATGGGTTTTCAAACAAGCATAATTGTTGTCTGTTTACATCCTCATTAAGCTCGATATTGAATTTTCTGGCACTCCAAAATAGTTTTGTATTAATTTATAGCACGATAAAAAGCCTTTCAAAACTATCATTTGGTTGAACTCTTAACTTCGGAGCTTCTTCATGAATAACAGCATTCCAATGCATTTTGACTTATGGCAGTTTCAGCAAAACTTCCTAAAATATTTTTTCCCCCTAAAAACTACCCTAAGAAGAAATAGAACAAATGAATCACAAATTTTCATTTAGACTTTCTGCAAAAATCATACTGTTCTATTAGTAACTATTATACTCCACTCGGAAAATAGCGTATCAATTCATAAATACTCAAGGGCAACAGTCCCGTAAGTCCGAAATCTGTCACACAAGGGCTGTGTACGGGCCAGCGAGGCTCTGAAGTCCCTCTGACTGCCCATTTCTCTGAACCCATCGACTCCTCGCGCTCTCGGGGTAAGCAGGGGTTTCTCGGCAGCATGGAGGAGTCAGGTCAGCCTCAGAATCTTGCTAAAGAGGCACCCGTGATGGGCGCCAGAGCCACGACAGGGATGGACAGTGCCAGTACTGGGCACAGAACCCTGAAATCAAGTGGGTTCAGCCTCAGTGAAAGGTTCCTCAGCCGACGCTAATGCTGTATTAATGCACCCCCCCCAAGTGTGCTTCCGGAGTTGCCTGGAGCCCCAGGAAACTGTTGGGTCTGGGTGAGACCCTGGTGTTATCCACGGGGACTGGGCAGCAACACGTTCCTGCCGAGATCCACAGTGGGATGCGCATTTCCGGCGAAAGCACTGTGGGGACCGAGTGCAGCCGGGGTAAGCGGGAAAGGACCAACAGCTCTGGCTCGCCATGCTGGAGCTGATCTGAACGTGGCACCGCACAGAACCTTGACAGTCGGCCCCCTGAAGTTCCGGGTGCAAACCCAGGGACCGACAGAACCAGCACACCCTCAGCACACAGAAATAAATGTCCAGGAGACGCCTGAGGCCTGCTCTCTGCATCCCCTAGTGGAGATTTTTAAACAGCCAAGAATCACAGCTCAGTCCTTAAAAGACCGCTGCCATCAGGAAGAAGATGAGAGACACGGATCTGACCCTCTGGCAAAGGAGACCAGCTGGGCTGGGTTAGCTCTGAGGGGGCGGAGCACCATCACTGAGAAGTGTGGACCTCGTGTTGCACACGCGTGTGCAAGTCGAACACGTGGAGCCAGAAGTCGTGGGAGGAACCAGGTGAATCTCAGGGGCTGCAAACACCGCGAGACCCAACCCCAAGCTGCTAACTGACGTGCTGGGGGGAGATGTTTGGAGGTCATGCTGTTGGAAGGGCAGTGAATTCTGACTCTTACCCCGTTTCCAAGGGCGAATCAAGACTGCACAACCGCGCGCCGGGAAACCTGCTGGGCTTCCTTACCCACCTCCCTACTCGGTGCACCTCCTCCACCTGCAGTGCGGCCAGAGACACGCGAGTTCCCGCACCGCAGAGCCGCGCCCGCTCTACCTACACCGCTGTCAGAGCTCCCTGGGGCTTGGATGGCTTTTTGCATATTTTGAAATTTCCTATCTTGGCTCAACGGCGAGGCGCGGAGGAAGTGATTTAACTTCCACCTTCTCAGCTGTGAAATTCCTGCAGAAAAGCTGCAGCGCCTTCATGATTGCACCTCGTGCGGAGAACGCAGAGCCCCGCGGCTATGGGTGGAGGAAATATGGCAGTGGAAGCGAGGGAAGGGGATAATTGCATGCAGCCGTGAGTATCCACCATCACCTGGTCCTGGGATTTCTTTTTCTTCTTTTTCTTGCCCCAGCACCCAGAGCTCTCCGCGTCCTTGCCGTTGGCCTCACCGCAGAGCAGCCCGTCCAGCTCGTCTGTGCCCATGTGCTGTCCCTGAGACGTTTCTGCCGCCAGCCGGTAGGAGAGGTTCCGTAAGATGCACACACAGTTTTCAACGGTCTGCAGAGTGGGCAAGGAAAAAAAAAAAGAGGACACAGGAGGAATGAGCGAGAGCCCACCATAGCCCACTCCTGCACGCTGGCAACGCGAGCAGCCCCCCGCCCCACTTCTCTTGCCTCGCATTTAGCACCTGCTCCTACAGGCTCTCCCTAAGGTCACCGTGGAAAGAGCTTAGAGTCGCTCTCCACAAAGAACCGACAGCATCCGTCACTGCTGACTGGAACGAGCTTGGGAGCGGCAAGGAATAAGGAGCGCAGCAGCCCCGCAGTTCCTCCCCTCACATGCCATGCCCGCGGGGGCTTGGGGTCTGAATCGTGAAGAGCACAGTACTAGGTTTTGGTGAGCACTGGTGGGTGCCTAACGTGTGCCATCTACCAGGGCAGGGTTTTCGGGGTGCAGAAAGAAGCAACAGGTGCAAGCCAGGGCTGTCCCAGGCAAGGTAGGGGTGCTGTCCCCAGGAGCCACCCGTGTGTTTATTCTGATTTTTTTCAAGATGGGCCACATCCTGTTGTCTCGGCAGAGGGACTGAACAGTGGCGAAGGTGTGTGGTGTAGGGCTGGGTCTCTGCAGAATCTGAAGCCCGGCAGCCGTGTGACCAGACAGTGCACCCGCTGTCTCTAAGATTCAGCCTCCTTTTCTGCACAGTGATCACAGCAGGGCCCATCCCAGGCTGCTGCGTGGATCTGCGTGTACGTGTGCGGTGGGCAGACTCCTCGTGCCTCAACGTGTCCACACCCCAAGGGCTGCGGAGCTAAGTATGAGTGAGGCTGTGCTCAAGGGGAAATTGAGGTCCCTCACCGACTGACAGTCAGATGGGGAGGTGGTCTGGATTACCCAGGGAACTGGGGCAGCCTGCAGAAGCTGGGCTAAGAAAGGACATGGAAAGGAACCAGCTCTAATAACATCCGGTTTTAGTTCAACAAGACCCATTTTGGATTTCTGCTCTCTAGAACTATAAGATAATACATTTTTTTAAAAAACAATCCAGTTTGCGGTCATTTGTGACCGCAGCAATAGGACACGACTGCGTCATAACACTCTCTCCGAGAGTGGAGAAAAGGCCGGGTAAGTTCTGAATCATCACTAGCTGGGCACAAGACTTAGAACCCGGGCTTGGCCGGGCTTCCCCTCCTGACCCTGCCGCTGAGTCAGCTTGTGTGGTCTTGTGCAAAGTGCGGCTCTCTCTGCCTCTCTTTCCACCTTTGAAGGCGGACAGGGTGCGGTGATCAAGTACCAGCTCCCCAGGGCCACTGTGAGGTTGAATGAGTTCTAAACACAGCTCTGGGAACAGTGCTTTTGCTGTCACCTCTGAAGAGGAGTGAGGAACTAGGGAAATACCAGTTCTGGTGTTCCAGTTCCACTTCGCCCTGTGTTTATGAATACTTATGGCTGCCATCATGCTGCAATGGCGGAATTAAATAATTGCGAAGTAATTACAGTAGACTCTCGACGTACAACTCAATTCATTCTCAAGGGCTGGTCGTAACTCAGGTTGGTCACTGAAGGCTCAGGCTCCTCTACACAGCCTTCAAAGGCTCTCTCCTATACACAGATGGATCTGTATCCTTAGAGAGACACTGGCCCCGGATTTCTCAATTAACCTCATGCAGGAAAGGATGCTGTCATGTTCCTTCCAGAGCTCTGTAAGGGTTCGATCTGTATCTGAGACCATCTGGAAGCACAGACGGCTGGTATTCAGGTGGTAACTCAAGACAAACTTCTGGTCATAACCCAAGGTGTTCCTATGTCAGGCTGGTGGTAACGCAAGGTTCCACTCTACTTGTGATTGGTGTATCACCCGCCAGGCCTGCAGCGCTGATCCCGTGGCTATCTGCTGAGGAAGGTGGCTAACTAAGACAATAGCTGATCATCTAACCTTTTTTCTTGTCCTGGCACCAGGGGAAGAGGGAAATGAAATGTTTTGAAAAGGGCAAAATGATGGGGGAGGTAAAGTAAGCCAAGTTTCCTTTTTTTTTGAAGGTCATATCAACTTGGCCATCATATTTATTTATTTATTCATAGGAAAAATTTATTGAGGGAAAGAAAGCTAAGAGAGACAAAAGAGGGACCAGAAAGTGGGTTGCCCACCCACCCCACTTCTCCAAGATGTTTTATACAGCAAAGCCATGTGGTGAGCTGGGTACAAAGTGGGACAGAACTGTAAGACCCAGTGGAAAATTACAAGGTGGACATGAGGTGGGGCAAAACCACAACCAACCAATAAGATTGCAAGTACAGTCACTCAGGAAATATTGATTAAGTGGGGGTCAAATGGGGGAACAAGTCATGTGGCAAGTGTACAAGGATTTTCAGTAAGGGTGGAGGTCAGGGCTATTTCCTGGGAAGACTGGATTAAGACCTTGCCCCCCACCCCAGTGATTGACATCTATTTAGAATATCAATCACTGCTTTTTATCCCCAGGGGAAGCACAAGGGTATAGCAGTTTCTCTCCTTTTACAATTCTGGCCACAGTGAGTGTGTCTTGATTGTCCTCCACCTCCAGTTGGCTCTTTGCTGTGTTGGCTCCTTGAGGGTGGCCCTGTCTGACTGCCAACAGGATATCTAATTAACTTACCTATCTGCAATATTCCCCCTCTGAAGGAGTACCCCTAACTGCTGTGAGGGGAGCAAAGGGCCAAGACAGCTCAGGCTACTTCCAGCTGAAGAGGGTGGTAGTGGGGATCAGCAGTTAGTTACTCTACAGAGAGTCTATCTAAAGGCCGTTGATAGGCACCAGACATCTACCTGGCCGCCAACATTGAAGGCAGGAAACTTGATTCTATCCTACAGAGGGCAGACTGTATTTTGGTGCCCCCTGCAGTCCTGGTTCTGTGCTGGAACACTGGGGGCTTTGGGATCTAATCCCCCACTCGCTTCCCTCTCCTGGCTGGAACCTGGTAAAAGGCAGCCCGTGTTCCTTACTTTATTATGGGGAGAGAAAAATGGGCTTGGAAACCCAGTTCTCAGGATTCCTCTCTGGAGCCTTTGCCATTCTAGACCTTTCTTGTCAGATTTTCAAGGTTTCACAGGCTGCTAATCCCACAGGCTTCAAGTCAACTTACTTCTCTATTTCAAGCATCCCTTCAGCATCAAAAAAGGCAACTCGCCATGAATGCAGGTAAATACAGGGTGATGCATGACACAGAAAAGTCTCTCATTGAAAGGAAATGTTATGGTGTAAGTCAGAGCGATTTTTAAAATCAGCCCAAAATGATTTTTCTTACATCAAAGACACGGGAGGATAAACTTCGTTCTCCTCCTGCTGTTCTTCTTTCCCAGGGGCCTCGCCATTCTTTTGTTTAACAGACTTCTGGGGGCTAAATCTGCAGTTTGGAGAAATGCTTTCTAGTCTACCTGCAGCCGGAGATGCAGAGAGGAGGCAGAGAGAAAGGGGGAGGAGGGGAGGAGGGTCCGGGATTGAACTCCTGCCTCCCATGAAGCTTCCCAGAGCAGGCAGCCTAGCCCGCTGCAGGCAGGTTACCAGTGGAAGAGCTCTTCTCTCAAGGAACATGGGAAAGAAAGATCACAAGGGACCCAGGATGCCAGCAGAAGGCGGTGGCAGCTGGTGGCTTTGCTTAAGACATCGACATCCGTTCCTGTCAACAGCACTTTCAACTATTCCTCCTGGTCACCAGGGTCATTCTGACTCCTTATTTCCTGTTAGAAAGGGCGAATTTGGAAGTCATCTGTAGAGTGCTCTACCATATGTTACCCATTCAACAAACTGCCCCAATTACAGGAACAGAGCTGGGAGCTTGCATGGAATCCAGGCGTCTTTATTCATTAACTCCTTGGGCCTTAAAGAGAACATGTCCTTATTTTTCCCCCTCTAACTTTCACTGTGAAGACTCACAAGTGCTTAGGCAGAAGGCCGAGTGGGAAATTACGGCACAGTAATGATACGTTAAAGCTCAGCAGCACTGCTGAGTAATTGGCTGCATCCAATCCTTTCAACAGCCTGGGCATCCAGAGATGGCTCATCCTCCAGGTCCCAATGCTGGTGTCACCTGGGCTGCAGGTGGGAAGAGCCCTGTCGCTGACCCATCCAATGCTCCGCTCAGTGCTCTTCCTACTCACCGGGAGGTCTGGGTCTTTTGCCTCCAGCCCTAAAACGCCCAGCTATTTCAGCTTCCTCTTTGGGGGAAAATGTGGATATGAAAATAGATGATCTCCAGTCTTCCAAGAGCAGGAAACGTGGGACCAACTGAGATGTCAGGGGGAAAAAAAATGATGTCTGTGCTTTGTCTCTTCCTGGTTCTCAAGCCAGGCCCCTAAATATCTCCTCTGTCCCCAGAGCTGGCGGCAGGGGAACGTGGCCACAGCACCTGTGAGGTGAGATAACACTAAAGCTCTCCTGTGTCCATCCTGGTAAGAGGCTTAGTCTTCCCATGCCTCTCTGTCTTTCACCATTGTGAATGCTCCAGGGCTCATGCTGCGGCTTCTGTCAGTTACCTCCCATAGCTGTTTTAGAAGTCGTTTGTCTGTTATGCTAACAGGGCTCTGTCAACATCAAGATATTTCGACGGGTCACTGTTTTAGGGACTTGCTTTTCCTGTCAATGATACTAAAAGGTCTAAAATGGTCCTTGAGGGCTTTTACAGAAGAGCAATGCTGAAGTCTTCATTACATGATAGTCCATCTTTGGGATGAACAGCATAAGGTCAATGAGTGGGGCAGAGCCGGGAGCAGGAACATGAGGACAGCTGTGTCCCTGCCTGTGGAGAACCTGCGCTCAGATGGCCATGGGCATCTCGGCCCGAGTCTTGGGTAGGAGAGTGCACAGTCAGGGCCAGGTTCACGCCCTGCAGGACACCTAGCCAGGTCTGGAGACAGTTGTCGGTTGCATCTGGGATGGTGGGGCCACTGCCTGTGCCTGGTGGTACAGCCCAGGGTTTGCTCAACACCCATACAACATCCAGGCCTTTATTGTGAAGACCATTCAGCCCCAGACGTCAGTCAGGGTGGGTGGGTGGCTCATGGGAGGCCCACAAGTGAAGTGTTATATTTATCACATGCATTACTCCACGGGTTTGGGTAAGTCTATGCTCGTGTTAGGACATTATGAAATTATAAATTTACATTGAGCATGAACTGAAACTAACTGAAGTCAAGATAACCTAAATCCTGGAAAAGTCCATTCCATTTTTGGCTTGTGAACTAAAGCATAAATAGCCACTGTTGACCTTTTATGTTGGCAGTTACATTCATTTAAAACAGCACCCAAAAATATAAGGTATTTTTCTTTCTAAAGAGTCAACTTTTACAAATATAGGATTATTTAAGTCTGAGACTTTGAGTTCTTTTTTTTTTTTCTGTGCCTGGTGGTACAGCCCAGGGTTTGCTCAACACCCATACAACATCCAGGCCTTTATTGTGAAGACCATTCAGCCCCAGAC
This sequence comes from Fukomys damarensis, assembly GCF_012274545.1. Classification (NCBI taxonomy): domain Eukaryota; kingdom Metazoa; phylum Chordata; class Mammalia; order Rodentia; family Bathyergidae; genus Fukomys; species Fukomys damarensis. The sequence goes on from NW_022900913.1 coordinate 7,847,115, forward strand.
GTCAGTCAGGGTGGGTGGGTGGCTCATGGGAGGCCCACAAGTGAAGTGTTATATTTATCACATGCATTACTCCACGGGTTTGGGTAAGTCTATGCTCGTGTTAGGACATTATGAAATTATAAATTTACATTGAGCATGAACTGAAACTAACTGAAGTCAAGATAACCTAAATCCTGGAAAAGTCCATTCCATTTTTGGCTTGTGAACTAAAGCATAAATAGCCACTGTTGACCTTTTATGTTGGCAGTTACATTCATTTAAAACAGCACCCAAAAATATAAGGTATTTTTCTTTCTAAAGAGTCAACTTTTACAAATATAGGATTATTTAAGTCTGAGACTTTGAGTTTTTTTTTTTTTTTGGTACTGGGGATCCAACTCAGGTTGTTGCACTTGCAAGGCAGACCCCGGAACTACTGAGCTAAATCCCCAGTCCGACTTTGAGTTCTTTAAGAGTGGATATTATAAAACAAAGCCCAAAGCAGCGGGGAACATGGTATACAAGTATTCGTGCCTGCACTGGCTGCACTGGGGTGCAGTTCATTCTAGTTGTGAGGAGGGAGGAGCCTCATGTGGACAATGTTGGGGTTATGTGAGGAAACCGAGACAGAGCTCAGTGAAAGCATGAAGCCCTGCATTCGTGCACCGTCACTGTTAGCTGTCCGTCTGTCCTCAAGGCATCTTGATTCTCTATGAAGTTTAATCTATGCGAATCCTACCAACCTTGCTATCGATCTCACTGCTCCCCAGCGCAGACTGAATCACATACAGCAAGGCATCTGTGAGTCCATCACACTCCCGCATCCTTCTGCGGGCCTCCTCTCCAGCTGAACTCACATTCCTGCAAAGCAAAGAACAGGTCAGACCCTCACAGTGATCACCAAAGGAATGCCCTGATAGTGTGAAAAAAAACACATTCATTTTTTTCTTTGCAGAATGTTTATCCAAAATATAAATTTAATGAGTAGAGATGGCTTCAACAAACACATTCTGAATTGAGCAAAAAACAGGTATCTGTACTGCAACTTGTGACGCAGAGAATGCAGAATTCCTAGCATGATCTGTCAGAGTCCTATGGTTGCTGAGAATGGGACACTTTCAGAAAGTCTTCAAGGTTTGCATTGTGTACAGTGGGAATCACAAGCTTTTTGATTCCAAGTGCTCTTCTTAGAGAAGCCTGAAACATTCCAAAGACAGAGCTTCCGACTTAGTGAAATACCTTAGGATTTTAAAAATATATACACTTACCTTGGTCCAGCCAGAAGTAGACTTCAAGGAATTTACTCTAAGGACATAGGGTTCCTGTGACAATTTAGCCACTGGGGTGTTGTTATGGCTTATATCTAGATGTTCCTGTAAGTTTCATGAGGTCAGAGGTGGTACTTTTTGGAGAGGTTTAGATCTAGGGTGTGTGATGCTGGGATTAAGGGTGTGTGTTACTAAATTAGTCCACTGACTGGTTTAGCATAGTTCTGGTTGTGGATAATAGGAAGACCCATCCTCCGTGTGGGTGACACTGCCTATAAAATGGGTAACCTGGAAGGGCTAAAAGGATGCTGCTGCCACCACTGCCTGCTGTTGCCCTCTGCCTGCCCTGCCCCACCATGAACTGTTTCTCCTCTGTAATGCCTGCCTGCCAACTGTGGACTGAAACCTCTACAAATTGTGAACCAAAACAAACCTTTGCTCCTTTAATGTTGGGTATTTGGTTTAGCAATGAGAAAAATAAGTAAGACAGGCATCTCCTATGGGATGGAATTTCTTTAAGCTCTTTTCTGTACCACACAACTGAGATAGGGCTAACGGAAGGGGCTTGTAACACTGGAACACACAGCCATGTAGTAGAGAGATCTTCCAGCCCCCAAAAGATACAAGATGTCCTGGTTGGTGGTGACTCCTTGGGTTGCTGCTAGTTACTCCACTACTTGAAAGTATGTTTCCCCCTCCTATCCATGGTTAGGGTTTGGATTTAGCAGAGGATTTCTTCAATAGCTGTGTTCAACACAGAGGGAATCTGGGGAAGTTGACTTAATGGCAGTTACAGAAGGACTGGAAGAATTTAGAGAACACGGAGGAGGTGACATAGAGTTTTGTCTAGGTAGGGCAAAGGTTCTCAGACTTCAGGAACCTCTGAGTGACCTGAGGGGCAGGCAAATATTGACTGTTGGCCTCCATCCTGGAGTCTCACTCAGAAGGTCTGGAGCACGGTCATAATTTTCATCACCTTGGTGATTCATGAGTTGAGAGTGAAGCTCTTGCCATAAGGGGAGGATTTGGCTGAGGGAAGGAGATGCTCTTTGCAGATGACTGGGAGGAGCAGATCCCGAGAGTCTGCAAACTTGGACAGTGGCCGGGGACACAGAACAGAATGGATCTCCAGGCCACCGCTATGAGTGACACCGGTACTTTTTCGTTTCCTTTTCATAACATCTCTAAGTGCTATGCACTTAATTCTATTTCACTGATGAAGGAAATAAGCCTTAGAGAGGTTATGTAGGGTCGCAGCGCAGAGAGTGGAAGAGCTACAGCAAAACGCAGGCCTGGAAAGGAGGAAAGAGTGAGGGCTTCAGCCTGACGGGGAGTGAAGATGGAAGACTTTCATTTTGGATTCGGGGGAAATTAAATACAATAAAATAGGCCTAATGCTAAAAGGCTACTCAACATAAATATTTTCTTTGATATCTAAAAAGCTTCATAGGCTGTGTTCAAAGGGGATCTATCAGTATTTTAATGTAATGCTAGGAAAGGTTATTCAATTTAAATTAGGGTTTTTGGCATTTGCTGATCTTAAAATGTAAGCAAAACCCATTAGTTCCTTAGATAATATGGCTAGGCAAATATTTACAGCATTTTCAACATAAAATTTTATAAATTCCATCTTGTGGCAACCCTTGTGCAGGCCTCCTTTGTTTCTGATCCCTGGTGGGCACAGGATGGGAGGAGGAATTTCCTGTTAGGAAAAGGATGGTAAGAGGCATCATGGTATTATTTAAAATTAGAAAACTGACCCTTATAAGAGTGTTTTAAAGCATTTCTTCTTGAAATAGTTTAGACCAGGTTGAGCTCTGAGGCAGATATTTGTCAAAAATTCCAATCAGAGTTTTTCAGATTTAAAATTGTCTTCAGGATATTCCTGGATACTTGAGTCTAAAATGTCCACTCTCCCTTCCTTGACTGAGCCCAGATTTTCCCTCGATCACCCTTGAAACAGGGCAGGCTGCCTCCTGCCTCACAAACAGGGCCCGTAATGATCAGCCTCAATTTCACTGATGATCAATAAATGTGCAGACCAACCCAGAGGAAACAACAGGAATGCACAACTTTATCAACTCTAGGCTTTGTCAGTGTTCGTTCCAACATTTTTCTTTATGATTCGATTTTCCTCCAAAAGTTAAAAGCTGTTGATTGGCTACCATATTAAATGTGAAAGGTATTGAGAAACATGGAAGATTAATTAGTTAAGGCTCAGCAGTGACAGGGAAATCACACACACACACACACACACCCTACTGTCCTTAGGTATGAGGAGGCCCAGTATATATTTTTAAACAGATACAAGTGTATGTGTCTCTTTTCTGTGGGTACATATTCCTATAAGCCTTTGGGCTTGGTTTTTGCTCTGAATGCGAGGAAGGTTTCTTGCCCTTCCCTTTTCCTCCTAAACGCAAGATTTATTCTCTCAACTATTATTCTAAGCTTTTTATTGTCATTGAACACTTCTGATTAACAAATGAAGGTGGATGGGTGTCTTGCTTAAAATATAATCATGTTAACAATGTATTATAAAGCGAAAAGCACTGTAACTTTAACATAGCTCACATTTTTCAACTATGTATTTACTATAATCTTAATGGCATGTTTCACTGTTTAAAATAAAAAGTCTGGTAATGTTCTGGGTCGACCACTGAATGGTTAGTTGTAACCACTGTCCTCAGTATTTGACAAGGAGCTAATGTGCAATCTAGAAAGTTCCTCCTTTTGATTTTTACCTACATCATCTTCTAGGCATCATGGGGAGAAGTGATTTCCCTTTCTGGCTTGAAATGGACACAGCAAAATTCCATGCAAAAACATAGCACTAAAACAAACATCTGCAGACTCTGTTAAATCGCGAGGAATATGTATCATATGTAATCCTCAGAAATAATCTTTACGGTCTTGACCGAGCTGTCAGTTGACATGTCATTTGGAAATTTCTGCTTAAAGTGAATTCTATTAGCATTTTATCTAACTGGTGGAAAATGAAACAATTTATGTTTACATCTTCTAACTAAAAGACCCATCTCCTCTGCTCCAGTGTAACCAGTTGAACGGCTCTGCTCCCTGCTTTCAGTGCTGTTGGACAGAGCCCAGGTCCCCCATACACCTGCTGGAGGAGTGGGGCAGGTCTACTTGGAGGGCAGTGGAGCACAGCTGATGGTCTTTCTGGAAGGAGAGATGTTCCCACAGCAAAGCAGAGACCCGAAGCCACATGCTTAGCACAGCCTCGATGCCAAGCTGGCAAGGCAGGCAAAAGAGGAGGCAGAATCCACAAGAGATGACTGGGGTGTCGCCCCCATGCCTGGGGAGACGCTGGACTCCCAGGGCAGAGCTGAGAGTCTCCGAACTCTGCACCATGGAGAAGCAGAGGCTGCCTGCAGCTCTGACACTACAGGTTACAGTGGGCCCTGTCCCAGGACGCTGACTGCCTTCTACTTATAAGCTATGGGCTCAGTCCACAGCTGGCCGGGACTCTGCCAGAGCTCTGCCGTGCCCCGCTCCTGAGCTATGCCTGCCCTCACCTAGCCCAGGTGTCCCCGGGGGCCCTTGCACACTTGACATCCTGCCTGTTTCCCTGAGGTTCTGGGGGACAAGATTCAGGGAGCATCTTCTTGCTGCTTGTTTGTCCCTTGCTCCCCACTGTATGGCACATACAGGAACTCACCAAATAGACAGCATACAGCCTTCTCAGGCCCCTTTCCTTCTGGCCAGAAGGGTCTTACCTAGGGCAGCTTTCCCCCCAGGGCATTCGTGGCAATGGGTGGCATCGGGGGCACTTTGGTGGTTGTGAGTGAGTACATTGGTGGTGGTGGGGAGATGTTCCTGGTGTGTAGCAGATGGGGTGGCCAGGGCTGCTGCTAGTCACCGTGCTCCTCTCAGCACAGCTCCCACAGCATACGCAGGCAGCGTGGAGGAGTGTGGGGGACTCCCTTGCAGATGTGGTTTCTGTCTCCTCAACACCCAACTCCTGCTTAGCCCAGGGGTTCTCAGACTTCTGCTGCATTGCAACTGCCTTTGACCTTGAAAAGACACAGAGGTCCAGGACCCTGTCCTGCTGCAGGGAGCAGGGCCTCAGAGGGTCCCGCTGTCCAGGTGCTGCTCACTCAGGTCTGGTGGAGAACCTTGGTCTGGACCCACACCCAGACATTTAGCAGCAGCGAATGAACTATCCACTGACTGTGTAATGGTCTTCTGGGTGCTACGTAACTTAGAGGCTCTGAACAATACTTGCTGGGCTTCTCCTAACCAGTTGGAGGCATGGGGGTCCCCACCCCGGCAGTGAAGGCATTGGGACAAGGGGCCACAGGATTCTGGTAGTGGCATGATTGGAAATCCTCAGCTTGTAAGGGGACATGTCGGTACTCTATAAATACGGATCGTCCAGACCCCCTGCCTATGTAATTGCCTCCCTCCGTGGCTGATGAATTGATCACCAATGACTGGGTGCTCGTACGTGTGCGAGTGAGGTATCACACCCACCACTCACCCGTGAAGGGCATTTGCTTTGGCTTCAGTGAAAAACACTACATTGTCAAGGAAACCTTCTATCATGATCATCTAAATCAGGGGCCAGAACCTTTCTCTGTAAAGAACCAGAGAATAAATGTTTTAGCTCTTGGGAATCACATTGCAGCTCTGGCATCTCTCCTGCTTTCAGCCACTTCCCCGTCCACTTGCGGCCATGTGGAGAGAGGGTCCTGCCCAGGATGTGAGCATGGCATAGGGGCTGTCTGGGCCTGACCTGGCTTCTCCAGGGGAGGGGTCTCTCAGCACTGACATTCTGTCAAAGCTTTCTATATTTTTGTGCCACACACAGTTTTTGTTTTTTCCCATGATGGAGATACAGAGCTTTCATCTAATTCTGAGGCTGGTTCCAAAGCCTAAGAACTAATCATCATCAGTATTTGCAGTGGCTGTTGCTTTCCAGAATCTCGAGTCCCGGTTGCAGAAACCAGCTGGGTGCACCTGCGTGACGGAGTGTGGCTGTGCCTTCCACGAGGTACAGGGAAACTCGGCCCATGGGTTCCAGAACCACCAACCCCAGCGGACGGAGCCTTCAGGCCCGGCCAGTTGAGTAATCACCATGGCAACAATCATCCAACCCTCTCCAGGAGCAGAGTCACAGGAGCTTGGCGACAGCATGACCTCACCAAACTGGTCCCTCACTTTATTCTTCACTCAGAGAAACTACACTGCAAAAATCTAAGGGTGTGCATACAGGGGCTGGGGTGACAGCACCTAAGACACCTGCCCTCAGTGCTCACAGTCAGGCTACTGCCGGATGTAACACCCAGCATGAGCACACTAAGGTCCTCGGCTGAGACACATCCAGGTACTGCTGCGAAAATGCAGTTTGTAAGACAAAGTACATTGCTGTAGGTCTTTTCTTTTTGTTCAGCAGCTAATGAGCTGATCGTATTAACACAAGGAGTACTCCCAAATGTGTGGGCATGGCTTAGCGCACACACTCTCCTGCTTGGTCCAGATCCTCCACTTGTGCCAGAAGAGGCCCTGATAACCTGCCACCACAGCTTCTGTGGACAAGGAGTGGCATGGTGGCCTTCTCTTTCTGCCCTGGAAGTAAGTACACAGGGCTCATAAGATGGCTTCTTGGTCCTGCTTGAGCGAAGTCTGAAGTGAGGCACCATTATTTTAAGTGAACTCCCAGAACATTATCGGAAACACAAACCATGAGTAACAAGAGGTATTAACTGTATTCGGATTAGCCACGCCTCTATGTACTTTTAATGGTTGTGAATCATGGAAGGCTGAATTTACCTGAAGAGTTCTTGACTTCTCTCTCTATATTTGTGGTAACTCATTACAGCCAAGTCAGAACAATTTCTGGAGAAATGTTTCCCTCACTTTTTTTTTTTTTAAAGATTGGCACAATCCTGCTGTTTGGATTACTATGCACCTGACTGTCTTCTCCGAGGAAGGCAATTTCTTTATAAATTAGGACAATGATGGCTTGGTAATTGCTTTACTGAGCTGCAGGGATAGAACGCCTCGGTAGCCAAACTGTGACCTACTGGGGCTGACAGTCAACCCTCTGCAGTTTGGCACTCGGAGTGGTGGTCGCTGCTTTCACCTCCTACACTCCCCAATCCCCCTAGTAAATGTGAGCCATCGGAAGGAGATGCATGAGTTCTCCCATCGCTGAAGATTACACACTGCCCCTGGGTTAAGACTTCTGGGATCCACGTCTTCTGGAACAAACCATGCTTTAAGGAACGTTGTTCCAGAGAAGCCCAGAGCAGAACCAGAAATACCTGAGTTAAAAGACACCCTGTCGCTGTCAAGTACTACCTAGGGTTTTAGCTACATGATTCCAATTAAAACTGATGATCGCCACAGAGTTAACTGCTCTATGAAATGTCTGCTGAAAGTTTCCCATTGGGCTAAATTACAAGGAAATCAGAGGGAAAAAGAAGTGAATGCTGTGTGGCTAAAACCATTAACTGTGTTCTAATTGTGCATGTGGTCCTTTGTGTTCCTCAAGCACTCTCGCGCCTTGCACAGTTGTTCTTTCCTAGCTGGTCCCACTTGGGGTATGAGCTGTACTTTCTGGGCTTTGGTGATTTACTGACCATTTCTGGGGCTTGGAGAGTTGCCATGTGGTCAGCCCCTGGGTCAGTGTTCATGTGACCTGTATTCTACTAATGCTCAGGAGGTTCTATTCTAGCATATTCGTAGTGGGTTCAGAAACTCAAGATACCTCTTAACCTGGCCACTTCAGCTTCTCATCCAGTGCACCCACCACAGCCAGCACTACCAGCTATGGCCCAATGATAAATGCAGCAAAAAGAAAATGTCATGGGGCAAAAGCAAATCAACTTCAAAAAGGAAAAATACAAGACAAAACAAAACCAAAAGAAACAACAACAACAACAAAAAAAACCCAGTGTTTTCTTCCTTCTCTGCTAATCCAAATTATTGTTATTAACCAGATGCAATTTCATATGAGACATCGCAAAACCTGTGCTTGAATGCATACATAATAAATTGATATGCTAGGACACATGGCAAAACAGAAACGCAATATTCATTTCACCAAGCAGGTGGCTCCCACTTGTTAGATTATGAATAGCTGTTAATAAAACAACCTTTTCAAATTTCATTTCAATCCATTACTTAATTCCCTATATGCAGTCTTATCATCTTTCAAATTTACTTATTTGTTGGAAATTTTAACAAACTGTGCTTCAAAGGCTTATTAATGCTGGGAATCCATGTGGTTTTTGTATTAGCTTACTTATCAAGATGGTAGGTTCTCCTTGAGGCACATTCTCTTAGTTTTGTGAATGCTTTGATCACTCATTGATAATTTGTTGAGTACCAATAATAACCACTGAAAAGTGTAAAGTATATTAGATGTAAAGAAACTCATGGGCTCCTGAATCTTATTTTCTCTTTTTGTGCAATTCCCCAGCCCTCTCAAGCATCAGAGACATGATCAGAATCTGTACCCACTGGTAGGGAAGGAAGTACAAAGACACTGTGCTCTGTGGCTCCAGGTCAGTCCCTGCTGGGGCCCTTCCCTCTCCATATATTTGGTCCTTGCGATGGACTGACTGTTTGCATCCCTCCACATTTGCATGCTGAAATCCTGTCAGTGTGGCAGTCCTGGGAGTGGGGGAGTTGATTAGGTCATACAGGTGTGGACTTCATGAATGGGGTCAGTGTCTTTATAAAAGGGCCCCTGACAGCTAGCAGCTCTCTCTGCCTTCACACAGGAGAAGTCAGCTTGGAAGAGAACTCCTATCAGAACGCAGCCACGCTAGCGCCCTGACCTTAGACTTTCAGCCTCCAGAGTATGAGGAACTTGTGTAGCTTGGGAGAAGACACTGAGGCTATTGTACTTTGGAATAGTACCTGAAACCAACTGAGACAGTCTCCTTATATGTCTTCCCTAGCAAAAGAGCTTCTTAAAACGTGTGCCAAAAATATTAATAAAAACAGTTCTTAGGTCAAAACAGCTTAAGTCCTCTGTCCAAATTGGAAAGAAGTGATTACAAATGAAAAGCACTTTGCCTTTAATCTCCTAGAAATTTACCCATCTTGGCAAATTTCTACCTTAGAAGTTTTGAAAACTCACTTAGTGGTCCTTTATATGGGGCAAAAAAATGTGATAAGTTGTAGAAAATCCAGACTCTACTAACTTGGCCAGAGATGGCTGCATGGTCCACACTAGGAGAACACTGTACCCTACAAACAAACCACCTTCTTGGCCAATGATTAGTTAAAAGAGTGGCGAAGGTCTATGGTCCACCCTTTGTTTGATATAAAAATATTTAGTGTGGAAATGATGAGGAATGGAAAGAAGGAAGAAAACCTATCTGATTTTACCTGTACTTCTTATAAAAGAAAAAGCCCAGTAAAACTAAGATTACTTGGCTTTATCTTCTGAAAAAGAGGAGAATATATATAGTTAGTCTTAATTATTGAAACAGAAGCTAGAATTTCTGGAAGGAATTTCTGAAAGACTTGCTAAATAAAAGCAGGAGTTGACTCTTACAAAGAGAAGTACCAGTAACATCTTTCCAACTTATGCACGGGAAGGAATTATGCTTAGGAATAGTGGTGAAAAAGTCAGTAGCAGCAGCTTTACATTTTAAAATCGAGGCTGCCATAGCAACTGTGTAGTGGGTCTGCCCTTTTGTTCTTCATTTTGCTAGTGAGAATTCTGAAGATGTCTCTTCAAGTTTCCTGCCCCTCTGGCCTAGTCCTATGTGAATGCAACTACTGCTGTGAGGGTCTCTGCAGATGGAAGTAAGGTCATTTATCAGCTGACTGTAAGATTGGAAGGTGATCTTGCATTATCCGACCAAGCTCCAAACGTAGTTGAACAAACCCTTAAAAGTAGAAAATGAAGGCAGAGAAGTGGCTGAGGAGGAGCAGGCAAGGAGGAAGGCCACCATGATGGTGTCACAGGATGAAGAAAGGGAGCCATGACCAGGGAACATGGTGGCTTCTAGAATCGGAGAACAGGTCCTGGTCAACACTCAGCAAAGAAATAGGGCCCTTAGCCTACATCTGCATGGAGCTGAATTTGCCTGATGCTTCAGTGAGCTTGGAATAGGAACGTCTCTGAGTTTCCCAGTAAGAGCCTGAGGGCCAACAGCCTGATTTCAGACTTGAGTGACTCCAACTGAGCCTCGTGGACTTTGGATATACAGAACTCTGTGGTAATAAACTTGTATTGTTCTAAGCCATTAAGTTGGTGGTAATTTGTTATGACAGCAATGGAAAACTATAACACTCACACAGGCAAAAAACCTCAACACAGTTATTTTTCATAATTGATTGTTTTAACATTTCTGCTTGGGTGTTTTAAGAAATTGAGATAAACTTTCTGCTTCTTCATACGGGTACATTGTTAATGTTCTGAATAACAAAATGGGATATAGCCATTAGGACTTTTAGATGCCTTTTGATAGAGGAATGTAATCTAAATAAGTTTCTCACCATCTCTAGCTATACCTATGAGAGACTTTCCTTGGTTTACTGCCACCAGATGGCCTGTGCTCAGTAAGAGTGGAGTGTAATGGTACCACTGGGTGCACAATTTCCTTTTACTGCTATAGTTGTGAAGGGAGCAATGCTTCAAAAATCCATGAATTATAAAGCTGCATGGAAAGGTCAACCTGCAAAGAGACTTTGAGAAGTCATCGGGCAGCATTAAAAACAGGTCACAGGGTGGCCATTGGAGCTGAGTTTCAGTGGCTCTTCCCGCTGCACTAAACAGTGCTATGGCCAGAGGGCTTTCAGTGTTCTCTAGTACTTTGTCACTGTTTTAGTTTTGAGCAACATGATGATTTTATTTAAAAACTGTACACTTAGCCAGGTTGGTAGCCACCTTGAGGATACCTAGAAAACAAAAGAAAATGGTGGTCCTCCGCTATCCACCAAAGATTCAGATCTCACCACTCTTTGCACATCATGGTTCTCAGAACTCTGGCACATACTATCAAATGACATCATGGGAAAAATATCAAGCCATCCACGTGTTATAGAAATAATCTAGAGAATGGAAGTGAGAAACTCAAGATTTTTCTAAAGCTCATCTTAATATAATTGCTCTCATGACCAACTCTTTGACATGTGTGAATATGGAAAGATTTTAGAATATGTTGCTTGGCAAATAAAGAAAAAAAAAAGCAGTTACAAAAAAGACAGTAGATTCATCTTTTGTATAAAATGGGTGTCGGAAGAGGATACTTATATATCATGCAAATGCTATTAGCTATGGGACTTACAGATCCAGTGATCAAAAGATTTCATTTAATGCATTAAGTTGCTAAAAATCTTCAGGAAACAGATTGTATTTTTAAAATTTTAATCACAAGATCATATTTTTATAAAATGTGCTAAAATTAGACAGTGTTAAGGTTACTCCAACTCAGAGAACTTTAGAATGTCCTCAGTTTTAGGACTATAGTTCCCATCTTTTGTTCTCCATGGATACAACTCAAGGACACGGTGGCTTTCACTGACTCCCTCACAGCACTGGCTGCTCAGCATGTGGTAATGTGGGGTGTGGATTACATGCTGTTTCAGGCAAGCCAGCCACAAGGGGCCTCGGCTCTCCCACTGCTCAGCACCAGGGCAGAGGGTGGAGACACCCATATTTAATTTAGCATTGGTTAATGTGAAGGTCTCAATGTTTGAGTCCCTAGAAATCCATATGTTGAAACCTAATCTCCAAGGTGATAGTGTTAAGAGATAAATCTTGGGGTTAGGTTGAGGGTGAAGCAATCACGAATGGGATTAGTGCTTTTATAAAAGGCTTCAGGGATCTTTTTTGTCCCTTCAACCATGGGTCACACAGCCCATTTTAGGGACAGAAAGTGACCCCTTAGCAGACACAGAATTTGCTAACACCTTGATCTTAAACTTTCCATCTTCCAGAACTGTGAGCAATAAATCTTTGTTTCTAAATTATCCAATCTGTGGTATTTTGTTATAGCAGCCTGAACAAAGACAGTCAGGGTTTTTGTTTGTTTTTTGTTTTGTCGTTCTGAATTTCCTTCACTGGTGGATATAAAATGAATAAAAAGCAAAATGATAAGCCTCCACAAAATATATGGTTGGCTAGCTACAAAGATTAAGAGGTACAGAGCCAGAGGCCCACCATACCATTGGTAAGTATGCACAGAACCCAGGGAGCAGCTGTGTAGACCACAATGGCTTGGCTGCAGGTGGACCCCATCCAAGGGCCCTGCCCTGTCCTGAGAGTCAGAGGCACACCCACCCAAGCCAAAGGCCTGCCTAGAAAAGAGCTGCACAAGTGCACAAGCTTCAGCCAGAGGCCTGCCACACCATCAGCCACAGACAAGGGCATGCCTGGAAAAGAACCACACAGATGTACAAGTAATAGCCAGGGGCTTGGCCCAATCAATATCACTGATAAGTGTGTGGAGATCCTAGCTAAAAGCCTGTGTGGATAACAGGAACTGGGGTACACAGCCCCCAGGCAAAGGTCCTCCCAGACAACAGCTAAGTAGGGTCCCCAGCAAGAGGCACAGCTAGATACCATCCCAAGTGTGCACAGGCCCCAGCCAGAAGCCTTCCAAGACAACATGTCAGCTCAGGGATCCAGAAGGCCACCATTCTGAACCCAGGAATTGGTATACTGGTAAGTAGCAGAATAAAGGCTGCTCAGAAGCTCGCTGAGAGTTGAAGACCACTGGGTGAGCAAAAAGTCACCTCAAAAAAGGCACAGCAGGCTGCATATGTTGAAATGAGAAGACACATATATAAGTCTCAAAATCCAGATCACCTAAGGCAACCCTAAAGGGCAATTAGATGGAACAATCTGATACTCAACCACCTGGACTCCCTGAACTGGCAATGAAAGAGGAATTGGAAAAAATGAAATCAGAAATAATTTCTCAGACAACAGCAGAGATTGTGTTCATAGTACAAGAAATGATTATTGAATCTAGAGCAGACACAGATAAAAAAGAGAGGAGCTGAGGAACATGATGGAATCCCAACATAGGAAACAAATGGAATCTATAAAACAGGTGCAAACAGATTTCCAGGAGATTAAAAACTCAATTGAAAGTTTACACAGCAGAATGAGCCAATGCAAGGACAGAATTTCAGACACAGAAGATAGGATTGCAATTAATGACCAGTAAAATAAAAATTTCTTAAAAAATAGCAAGGGGCCATGATAAATCAATCCATCAGCTGCTAGACAATTCAAAGAATAATAACAAGACTGATCAGAGTCAGCGAAGAAACAGGAGAGTGCAGATGACATAAAAAAAAAAACTGTTCACAGAAGTAATGGCAGAAAACTTCCCAAATGGGGGAAAAGAACTTGACACACAGATAAGTGAGGCATATAGGACTCCAACTAGCCATGATGAAAAAGAACCACACATAGGACTATAATAGTTAAGATTCCAGAAACCCAACAGAAGAACAAAATTCTACAAGCAGTTAGAGAAAAGAAACAAATCACATATAAAGGAAAGCCCATCAGAATCACAGCAGACTTCTCAACACAAACCCACAAGGCAAGAAGAGCACGGAGGGAAGTATTTCAAGTCCCAAAGATGAACAACCTCCAACTTAGGCTGATGTACCCTGCAAAACTTTCTTTCAAAATTGATGGAGAAATAAGATACTTTCATGACCAACAGCACCTTAGGAACTTCATGAATACTAAACCAGCACTCCAAAAAATTTTGAACATTATCCTAGGAAAAGACAATGAGGATCACTACAGCTACAAACAATTAATATGCAGATGGTATTTTACATACCACACGAGGAAATTGAAAGTTGTGAAGTTCAGTGAGACATTTTACTGGTTAATGTTGGATCTCAACTTGACTGGATTAAGAAACTCCTAGAGAGGAGATTGGATGAGACATTAACTTTGTTAATGGGTCCACCGTAAGAGGTGAATGGGCTCTGAGTTGAATGAAGTGGGTCATGAAAAAAGGTACAGAAGCTGCATCTGAATAAAGGTACAGGAGGTGTATTTGTTGGAATGAGAAGAAAAGTAAATAAGTCTCAAAACCAGACTTCCAGATCACCTAAGGCAATCCAAAAGGGCAACAAGATGGGACAATCTGATACTCAACTACCTGGACTCCCTGATGTGGCAATGAAAAAAATGAATTCAGAAATAATTTCTCAGGTAACAGCAGAGATTGTACCCATAGTACAAGACATGAGATTTCAATGGCTGCTAACACTCTAGAGTGGACCCAGACAAAAAAATAGAGGAACTGAGGAACATGATGGAGTCCCAACACAGGAAACAAACGTAAGCCATAAAACAGATGCAAACAGATTTCTAGGGGATTAGAAACTCTATTGAAAGTTTAAATAGCAGAATGAGCCAATGTGAGGACAGAATTTCATATATAGAAGATAGGACTGCAATTAGTGGCAAGGAAAAGAAAACTTTATTAAAAATAGTAAGGGACTGTGAGAAATCAATCCAGCAGCTGCTAGACAAGGCAAAGAAGAAGAACATAAAACTGATCAGAGTCAATGAAGAAACAGGAAAGAGTGAAGATGGCATAAAAAAACTATTCACAGAAGTAATGGTGGAAAATTTCCCAAATGGGGAAAAGAACTTGACATACAGATAAGTGAGGCATATAGGACTCCAACTAGCTGCGATTTAAAAAAAATCTACATATAGGCATATAATAGCTAAGATCCAGTTATAACCATCAATGTTAATGGTCTCAATTCACCAATCAAAAGAAATGGACTGGCAGAATCGGGTAAAAAAGCAAGATCTAACAATATGCTGCATACAAGAAACACAATTAAAAAATAAATTCATAGACTGAAGATTAAAGGGTGGAAAACAATACTCCATGCAACAGGAGTAGCTATCCTCTTTGTAGATCAGTGGATTTCAAACCAATACTGATTAAGAGAGACAAAGAAGGACACTATATTCTTGTAAGGGGAACAATCCAAGGGTAAGAGATGACAATCATTAATATGTATGAACCAAACGCTAGTGCACACAACTATATAAAACAAATACTAACAGACATGAAAAATCATATGAGCACTAATACAATAGTAGTGGGGGACCTCAATATCTCACTGTCACAAATAGATCAATCAGACAAAAAAAACCCACAATAAAATACTAGAACTCAAACTCCTGCACAAATGAACTTAAAAGATGTTTAGAGTGTTCCACCCCATGAAATCAGAATACATATTATTTTTAGCTGCCCATGGGTTGTACTCCAAAATAGACCACATACTCACTCATAGAACATGTTTAAGTAAGTGCAAAGGAATTGAAGTTATCCGTTGTATATTATTAGACCACAGTGCAATGAAATTGGAGATCAGTAGCAAAAGAAACCAGAAGAATTTCATAAACACATGGAAATTGAAGACTTGTGAATAACCAATGGGTAAGAGAGGAAATTAATGAAGAAATCATACTGTTCCTACAATTAAGCAACAATGACAATACAACATACCAGAATCTATGGGACACAATGAAAGCAGTCTTACAAGGTAAATTCACAGTAGTGAATACTCATATTAGGAAACAGTGTGATCTCAATTACACAACCTGATGCTGAACATCAAGCTTCTAGAAAAAGAAGAGCAGGACAAACCCAAAGCTCATACAAGGGAGGAAATTGTAAAGATCAGGGCAGAAATCAATGCAATGGAGACTAAGAGAACAATACAAAAAAAATCAATGAAGCCATGAGTTGGTTCTTTGAAAGAATAAATAAAATTGTCAAACCCTTAGCCAACCGTATAAAAAAGGAACAAAAAAGCCCAAATCCATGCAATTAGGAATAAAAAGGGTGAAATTACAATGGACCCAGCAGAAATCCAGAGGATCATCACCTACTTTGAGAACCTATATGCCAATAAGATGGAAAATACAGAAGAAATGGACAGATTCCTAGATACATATGAATTACCAAAGTTGAATGATGACCTAAAAATTCTAAACAACCCAATATCAATCAATGAAATTGAAAACATAATTAAAAAGTTATCAACTAAGAAAAGCCCAGGTCCTGATGGCTTCACTGCTGAATTGTACAAGACATTTAGAGAGGATCTACTGCCACTACTGTTTAAACTCTTCACTGAAATGAAAAGGGAAACAATATTCCCAAATTCATTCCTGGAAGCAAGCATCACCTTTATCCTCAAAGCAGAAAAGACCCAACCAAAAAAGAGAATTATAGGCAAATTTCACTAATGAACACAGATGAAAAATTCCTTAATAAGATACTGGCAAATAGAATGCAGAAGATCATCAAGAAGATTGTATATCCTGACCAAGTGGGATTCAACCCAGGGATGCAGGGATGGTTCAACATATGCAAATCCATAAATGTAATACACTATATTAGTAGAGCCAACCATAAAAACCATATGATCATCTCAACAGGTGCAGAAAAAGCATCTGAAAAAAATCTAACATGCATTTATGAAAAAAAAACCCAAAAAACTGGAATAGATGTTTGCTATCTTAACTTAATAAAGGGCATCTATGAAAAACCAAAAGTGAATATCATACTGAATGGTGAAAAACTGAAATTCTCCACACTAAAATCAGGAACAAGACAAAGATGTCCACTATCACCACTCCTGTTCAATATAGTTTTGGAAACATTAGCCACAACAATTAGACAAGAGAAAGAAATAAAAGGAATAAAGATAGCAAATGAAGTCAAATTGTCATTATCTGTAGATGACATGATACTCTATATAGAAGACCCTAAGAACTCCACCAAAAGTCTTCTAGACTTAATAACCAAATTGATAAAGTAGCTGGATACAAAGTCAACACACAAAAAACAACAGCTTTCTGTACACAAAAAACAGATTAACTAAGAGAGAAATTCCTTTCACAATACCATCCAAAAAATTGAAATACCTAGGAATCCACCTAACAAAAGAAATCAGAGGCCTCTACTCTGAAAATTACAGCATTCTGAAAAGAGTGATTGAAGAGGATATCAGAAAATGGAAAGACAGCCATTTTTCCTGCGTAGGAAGAATCAACATAATGAGAATGGCCATAATTCCAAAATTGTTACATAGATGCAATGCAATCCTTATTGAAATCCCAGCACCATACTTCACAGACCTAGAGAAAACAATCCAAATATTCACTTGGAACAAGAAGAGACTTAGAATAATAAAAGCAATTCTAGGCAATGAAGATAAGGTAGGGGGTATCACAATCCCCAACTTAAACTATACTACAAAGCTACTGTGATAGAAACAGCATGGTACTGGCACAGAAACACACCTGAGGACCAGTGGAACAGGTTAGAAGATGCAGAAACATTTCCTGACATACTCAGCCAGCTCATCTTCAACAAAGGAGCCAATCACCCTCACTGGAGGAAAGAGAGCCTCTTTAATAAATGGTGCTGGGAAAACTTGCTTTCAACTTGCCAAAGATGAAAACTAGACATATATCTCACACCATGCACTAAACTAAAATAAAAATGGATTAAAGATCTAAATATTAAAACAGAAACACTAAACCAGCTGGAGGATAAGGTTAGGTAGAACTCTTAAAGACATTGGTGTAGGGAAAGACTTTATGAACAAAACCTCAGTTGCCTATGAACTAGCACAATCAACAAGTGGGATCTCTTCTTATTAAAAAGCTTCTGCCCAGCAAGAGAAATCACCAACATTGTGAAGAGAAAACTGTGGGAAAAACTTTTCACTACTTATTCTTTAGACAAGGGTTTACTATCTAGAATACATAAAGAATTTAAAAAAATCAGATCCCCCAAATACAAAGACCCAATTCAAAAATGGGCATCTGACATGAACAGACATTTCTCAGATAAAGAAGTAAAACAGCAAATAAATATATAAAAAAATGCTCTACATCACTGGTCATTTGAGAGATGCACATGAAAACAACACTGAGATTCTACCTCACTCCAGAAAGAATGGCTGCTATCCTGAAGTCAACAAATAACAAATTCTGGTAGGGCTGTGGGGAAAGAGGAACCTTGCTCCACTACTGGTGGGAGTGTAGACTGGTGCAACTACTGTGGAAATCAATATGGAGATACCAGGTCACCAGGGAATTTTCATGTGTAACACAGTGCCTATTGCAGAGCAGGCGCTTGATAAATGTGTGTTGAATTGAGAAGACTTCCTGTTGCGTCTTCAGACAAATCCCAGAAATGGTACACTTAGCTCAGATTTATCTGGATGGCGTGGAGGACAGATTGCAAGAGACGCAATACTCCATTCATTACTCTATTTCATATTAATAAAATTTGTCTCAGTTTTTTTGGTGCCACATTCCTCTATAGGTGGGATCATTGTTAACTTTGATATGTAAAATCCACAGTTGTAATTTTTTTCATACCAGGTTAATCAAGAAGTTGTATCTACCATGGGAGATGAGGAATGGAGTCAGAGGAAGGAGAAAGAAAGGGGGGAAGTTTGCACCTAGTAGTAAAGAATAAGGTGTGATTTGGGCAAATAAACTGATAAATAGTACAAAGATCTCACATATATTAGGAATTGCCCCACTTTTCCTTTTTATGTCTTTCCATGTCCAAGAACAAGGTTAATCCTGAAAACTCACTGGGGAAATACTCTAAAATCTTCATGTACTATTTCTGTATTACACATGAAAATTCCCTGCCTCTTTCACTTTGGCCAGGGAAAAGGATAGGTTTAGAAGATGCATTCACATGACTGTCTTCAAAGTACTCCTGAACTCCTCATGAAAGAAACCATACTTCTGGGCTTTTCTTCTTACAAAAGGAAAAAAAAAAAGAAAAGGTAAAAACAATATTTGGTCCATTTATTTGTCATCTTATATTGATTAATTCAAATGCAATGTTACCTGATTATTTTCTAGTTATTTTTGCAAACCATATGCTGAAGTTTTTCCCTAACATTACATGTGCTAATAAAATTCAAAGTTTCTTATAAATTACTTACTTATAAGCCTAATAGTAGTCTTTGCTCAAAGATCATGCAATGTATAGCAGAACTCACCTGCAAATACTGTTGGAGAGAAAATTTAAATAGGTATATTGGATTAACCAAAACAATAAAGTAGAACACACAGATACACACACGCACACATATCCTAGAAATATACACAGAGAAGAGTTGACTAGTTTGCCTCTGGGTTGAGAGGGTGAGGAACAAAAGGCTCATTTGATTCCTCCTGTTTGGTTTGGTTGCTTTTAGACCACATACACACAAGGCTGTTATTTTTTCATTTTGTGAAGCATCAGTGGATACAATAATAGAAAAGGTCAGGGTAATTACTGATCATTGCATGTTAATATGATTGACTTTACCTCTTTCCTAAGTGCTTGGAGCTCTCTTTAGAGGGTTCCTGTTGAGCAAAAGAGCAAAACTGGAAGTGCAGGGCTCTGGTCTTTGGAAGGCAACTTCAGTAAAAATACACCGTAGGGATGCTTAATGATTCTAAGAATAATCGGAGGTCCAAGAAGGATTGCCTTGAATAGTTTTGAGTTTGAAGATGCAAGGAAGCAAGTAATAGGATGAATGGGCAGCCGTGCAAGTTGACAATGTGAGGAAACCTCAAATGAGGACTAAGAAAAGCCATCTTAGGTGCCCGAGGCCAGCTGTGTCTGCATTGGGAACCGGTGAGAGGCAGCAGGCCCACATCTTCATCCATGGCCAGCTTGGGTCTGGGAATGAATATGCAGTGCTGCTTGTGATTGATTTCTTTGTCTGTCAGACAGATGATAACCGGGCAAAATGAAAAAGAGAAAGAAGGATGAAACGAGGCCATATTAATGTTCCACAGCTACAAAAGGAAATACGATCGAAAGCCAGCAATGGCACGTTTTCCTGCTGCCTGCTCCTTCTTTAGTGGGTTCCACTGGGAAATTAGAAACAGACCATATAACTTTCTTATCTCAAGCATGTTGCAGTAGTTTCAAGCAAGAGTGTGGCGCTGGACTAACGAGCATTCTTGAGCAGCCAGGAGGAAGGAGATGAACAGTAAGGCTAGCACACTGGAATGCATCTTGAGTAACAAGGTGTGTATGAATAATGTTTGCATCTGTGAACAACGGAGGTATCTTATACTGTGTCAGACAGCCCGGCATAGTGAAAAGGCTGTGGTGTCTCGTTTCAGCTCTAATTATCTACTCACCTCGCAAAACACCCTTAGCCTCTTGGACCCTCAGTTCTCCATCTGAAAAGTGTGCTAATGCTTTGGGAAGATTAGACAATCCAGTTATAATGAATGACCTGTAGGGTCCCTTCCCCCTTTATAACTTTTCCCTTGGACTTATGCTTCCTTGGGCACACGTGTCTGAGCACAGGGCCGAGGGATTGAGATTAACAGAGAGAACATAAGAACATCCAGGTAAAGAGCTCCGTGCATGACACAGGAGGCTATTATATTAATTCAGTTAATGTCTCGTTGCCTTTTGGAGGACATGAACTTCTTTTTCTTTCTTCCTTTTTCAGTGCAATGCTCTAGGACATCCTCTCGCTTCCTATATATTTTCATTTGTGTCAGTTTCCTGGGACAAATTTCCAAAAACTAGATGGCTTTGCAAGAACTTATTGTCACACAGGTTTGGATACTGTAAGTTCAAGATTAATTGTCTGCAAGGTTGGCTCCTTCTAAGGGCTGTGATGGAAAAATCTGTTGTATTCCTGACTCCTCAGTCTTGGGGCCCCGTGGACATTCTTTGGGATTCTTTGGCTGCAAACATCACCTTGATATCTGTCTTCATCTTCACAAGGTGCCTTCCCTATGTCTGGGTCTTTGGATCCAAACTTTTCCTTGTTATAATGACCATGGTCATGTTGACCTAAAACTAAAACTCACACTTAACAGCTTGGTCTGAAGCTTACATCAGCAATGATTCTCTGTCCAAATAGTATCATGTTTTGAAGCATCGGATGTCAGGAGGCAGCAGAGTGTGACCCACCGGAGTCCTCAGTAGTGACAGTGGACTGTGTGACTGGTAGGTGATGAAGCTGTGGCGTCCTCTGGTTCACGTTTCATGTTGGGTGAAGCTAATTTATCATTAGTCCCCTTGGGGGCTGTCTGAATCAGTGATATGGCTGGGGTGTTGCAAAACCTTTAAATCCCAACTTTCTCAAAGAATAGTCCCTAGGTCTATACTAAGGGAGCTCCACAAGCAGATCTTAGCTCGCTTTGGCCTCACTTAAGAAGCCATGATCTCTACTCAGCATTCATAATAAGAAACAGGCTAGTTAATGCCACCTGTCTGTTTTCTTTGCCTTAGTTTTCAATTGGTCCTGAGTTTGAGAGAAGAAAAGGGTGTGTTCATTGGACTGGATGACCAAATCCTAATATATCTCAGTGAGGAGGCAGCAGAGGCTCTGGAATGTTCAGGAAGGTTCTGGAAGTGCCTGGAGATCCCACTGCCTCTGCTGTAAATCCAGGATACCTGACAGAACCCCGCCTCTCCCCATTTGGACCCATTGACTGCTACTTCCTCTCCAGACTCTTTTGGTGTCCCTGTGCTCTGTGGGAGGATGGTGGAGTAAGTCAGGGTGAGGGTTACTACGGCCCACAGATGTAGGAGCTGTGGAGATCCGAGGCCCTTCCGTTTTGTCTGAAGAATCAGAGATGATGAAGTCTTAGGGACACCAGGAGTCACTTGAGCTGGTGAGAAGGCTCTGGGATTGCCTTTCCCCAGAAGGAAGGGTTTCCAGTAATCCAGGTGACAAACTGGCTGCTTCTCTCAGGTGCAGGAATCCTACTGCTGAACAGACTTTCCCAAGGAAAGAATTGTGTGTAAGGGCTGGTGCCCAAGGTGAAGAGCAGGACCCAAAGCTCAGCCCTTGGCTGTCCCTTGGTCATTCACAGCACCTCCTGAGGCTTTCATTACAGTTGCAGGATGGCTGTTTCAGCATGAAGAGCCAGTAGCCATCTGTTAAAATGAATCTGCTCTCAGCAAGGCTCAGTGCCAAAAACTTTAGGTGCACCTTCCAAGGGCTAGGACTTGGGTGAGGCCAGTGAAGCCCTCATGTGAGTGTAAAATTTAAGAGGATGATAATGAATCTCAGTAATTATCATGACTAACACATGCGTTTTAGTATTGTAGTAAAATACATGCAAAATTACTGTCCTAACCACGTAAACATATCTAGTTTAGTGGTGTTAAGTGCACTCACATTTTTGTGCTAAAACAATTGTGCTATTTTAGTGTGATAATTTCGCACCCAAATTAATGCAAAAAATCCGTAATGAACCTATTATCAAAATGTGAAGTGAAGGTGGGATCCCACATTGCACAGTTCACCCCCACCACCCCCTTTGCCTGATCCTTGTCCCTGTCCTGCTTAACTGGCCTGACTCATCTCTAGTTATAGGCGGAGACACTGAGACCCGGGGAGGTCACTTCAGGGACCCACGATCACACAGTTAGTGGGCTTCCGCTTCCAAGGACATTTTGTATCAACACTGCACCCGTCTCAAAGTTCTTCCTGCAACCTGTAGGACAGTCCACAACCAGTAAAGGGGGCCAGTGCTATCCTGGTCCTCTGCCCCCCACCCCCACCAGCTCCACAGTCCTGTCGTCCCCCCTCCACCCCTGCAGTCATCCTGTAGGCACATCTGCCTTTCTGCAGCTCAAGGAACATCGGGTCTCCTCTCACTAACCAAGCTCCCATGGCTCCTTGTCGTCCACCAAAGTAAGGTTACGGCCTCTGGGTGACCTTGCTTCATGACCCTGTGCTTAACAATCTCCTTCCAGTGGGCTTTGCCCCGCACTGAGCTTCCTGCTCAGCCCCAAATATGTACTGTGCCCTCCTGCACGTGGGTCCTTTTGTCTGGATCCCCTTCTCTGCCCCTTATCCGCACATTCTACCCACTCCTAGAGCTCTACTGGAGGGATCCATGGGTCCCTCACTCCTGGGCTTCCCCCTGCTCTGCACGGGCCTTTTATTTTCCTTTCCTGGTACTTTATATACCCATTATGCACCACGGGTCAGGTTTCCCTCTACTCTTTTAGATCAGAAGTTTCATGTTTAATTCATTCCCTGGCCAAGTCCTCGGAACATACTAGAAATTCAGTGTATGTCTGTGCAGAATGAGACACACCGTCCATTTGTCAAGCTGCTGATTTGCATCTGGCCACGTGGGAGACCACGAGGTGGCTATGTCTGCTTTAATTATTTAAGGGAGGGACAGCCTGCCGCACCGATGAGCACTGACAAACTCAGTCCAGGTGAGAAGAGGGTTCTGCGCACATTCTGGAAGCCCTGTTTGACGTCTTGATTCATAACTCCCTGTAATGTGCTCCAGGACAAAAGAGTAAACCTCTCTAAGTTTCTTATTTGAAACTGGAGAAAGACATAACGTATCATTTATAAAGCTGTCCCGAGGGTTATGGGGTGATCAGAAGTATTAGTTATTTTGTCCTTAAAGCACTATAGTGATGTTATTTATTGATTTTTAAACAGAATGGAAGAATGGACTGCTGCCCTCAGTTGAAGTGGAAGATGAATCCAGGGTTATAAGAACCAAGAGCACTATGAGAATCTGCAAGGACAAAATGTCCAAGCCAGCTGGTAACAATGTCCGAGAGAAAAGATACTTGGTTGTCTGGCAGAACTAACTGATGTGGTGGTTTAATTTAACAGAGATATCAAAAGAAGCCCATACTGGGAGGCAAGTAGGTAAGTGACCCTCATGTCCATACTGGTAGTCATGCAGGTGAAGGGATTGTTACAACTGGAAAGATTTTATAGTAGCAAGAGAAGGACTGTTCCTGAATTCATTCATTCATTCAGCTGCCAGATATCCTAGGAAAAAGGAATTGATGACGATACAAGACATGACCTTCACTTGCTCGAGAGTGTAGCTTGCAGAGTGACCAGGATCTAACATACATGCACACAGGTAAAGGCATTACTCCACATTACAAGATGAAATGGACCAAAAGCTCAAAGGCATCAGAGAATCCCAGATGATATGGGAGGTAAATGTCATGGAAGGCCTCTCTAAGTAAGAGTCATTCTGGCAGAGACGGGAAGGCAGAGGTGAGAATAAAGGCTTCTGTGCATTGAGAGGCATGTGCAAAGGCCCTGAGGCAGGACAGGCCTCAGTGTGTAGAGCAGGAGTGACGAAGTCACTGCTGCACACAGTGTTGCAGGGTGCAGGTCTCCCTGATGGGCTACCCCAGGGGCTTGGCCCAGCTCCGTCCACACAGTTGAAAAAAGTCCTTTCTCCTCAGGACTCTGGGAGATGACAGAGAGGCAACTGGCCATAATAATCCACTAGTTAGGGGAAAGACTTCTCTGGAATGGAGGAACAGGGAGAAGGTGGCAACAGGTAGAAAAGGTATGAGCCTGGAGCAGAAAAGGTAATGGAAGTGGACACAGCTCAAAAAGGCAGCGAAGGAGCTCAGCAGGTCCTCAAAAAGCTAACCATGGAATTGCACATGACCCAGTAGTTCCTCTTCTGGGTGTGCACGCCAAAGAACTGAAAACAGGCAGTGCGAAAAACGCACACATCACTAACAGCATAGTTCACTGTAGCCACGGGTGGACACAAACAAGCGTCCACCAGTGATGGATGGCGTCGTCTGTGTGATTATTCAGCAGGAAAAGGAGTGAAGTAACAAAATACGCCACAACATACAAAATCTCGAACACACTATGCTGAGTGACAGAAGCCAGCCCAAGACCACACATCGTACGAGACACGCAGAACAGGTAAATCTACAGACACAGAGGGCAGATGGGTAATTGCCGGGGCCTGGTGAAAGGGAAAAGAAATAACTGCTTCCTGGGTGTAAGGGTGTCCTTCAGGGGAGATGGAGATCTTTGGGAAATAAACAGAAGTGGTTTGCTCTGTGTCTTGAACGCATTGAATTGCACTGCGCTGTTCATTTTAAAGTGGTTAGCTGAATGCTACATGAACGTCACATGATTTTTTTGTAAATAAAAGATAGAAAGAGTGAAGGCAAGGAAATGACCAGGAGGTAGAAGGTCATGGGCAACCAGTGAGCAGTCAGGTTTTTGTGGCTGGAAAGATTCACTCTCAGGCCAGGTGAACCTGATCTCTATGGTTCCTTGTGCTCTTTGACTTTTGGCTTCTCCTGAATTAAAGTCTTTGTAGCCAGCAAGTTTCCAAAGAAAAAAAAAGTCCAAAAGAGGAGAAGTAAGGGGACCTTTTCCCAGCAGCATCCCTGCCCCGTGGTCCTGTGGCACCTGGGCACCGGCATTCAGAGCTATTATCTCAGGGGGGCCTGTGGAGGGTGCAGGCCCACACTCTCTCCAAGCCCGAAGACCATCCTGGCTGGTGCTTGCGAGCAAACAAGAGCATAATCTGTCTCGATGATCTCCCTGGAGGATCTTAAACTCCTGCACCAGGTCTGGCTGGGACATTCTGCTCTGCCTGATTGAGAAAGCACCGGTCTCCATCTATGTCAGCCATACAGGAGTGATGGGTCAAGGACAAATGGCATTTAACTCTTCGCTAGCGAGGATGACAGTGTCCCCACCAAGAAGGAAGAAGCACAGTTCCTTTCCGTTCCAGAAAGGAGCTCATCAGCGACACCTACCCACATGCCAAAGAGGAACACTGCCCTTTAGCCCCCACCTGATTCCAGCAGGGACTGAAGCCAGCTTCTTCCATTCGGTGGCAGCAGGCCACACACCACACTCCCTGGCAGGCCTTAAAAGGACCGGATGCTTTTTCCTACTTGAAATAATTCTCTTTGGCAGCGAGCTCCATTTGCTTCAAACACCTGACCCAAACTTGTGCAAAAGAGAGAGCATTATGCACCAACCCTGGGAACGATGCTTTCATTTGGCAGGGCCCTTGTCTGTTTGTATAAATTAGCCTACAATTAGCAATTACATTGTTGGTACAAACTAAGGGTCAGGGAGGATGCAACCCTGTGTAAAACAATGGTCTGGACATGAAAGTCCCGAGGGGACGATTATGGAGAATTATGGGTCATGATGAATCTTCCTGGGTATTGCCATTCTCACATAAAATCTTGGTGCCAACACAGCTCCTTTCTGGTAACAAGTTACCTTAAGAGAAATGTAATTAGTTGTAGGGATTCATTAACTCCCGGCACTGCATCAAAGGCACAGCATCTCCCTTGCTGGCTTAGAGCTTGTTATTGGGAAATAATGATGCATCTGTACCTCTCTGAAATGTCAGCGAAGGACATGGGGTTCATCTGAAGGCCTGGCATGTCTGTCCTTTGACTAGGCAGACTGAAAACTGAAAAATGAATTCATGGCACAGACAGAAGGGCACAGTGTCCTGCCAGTCCAGCGCCGGAGACAGACAACTCGTGCGCACACATTACGATTAAATATTGCTGCTTTGCTTAAATCTTCCGGGGCAAGAACATGCAAAATGAGCGTGAATCCTGCACACTGCAGTCCACCCTTTGGCTCTTCTCTACTTTAGCAGAAATTTTTAATTGGTGCTTCCAGAAGCTTCTGTCAGCTCAGAACAGGAGCTTTCTCATACAAATTAAGGAATAATGATTTGCGCTTCCAGGAGTTTCGTGATGCTGTTTTCAGAATGAACAACTCTCTACGACGTGACACGACGATGATCCCGTCAGGAAATGCTACCAATGGCTCAGCAGCACCACGAAGGAACAGTGCTGATTCCCTCTCCTCCCCAAAGTGCAGTCTGTGACCCGCCCCCGCCATCCTGCATTTGCAGCTCACATTCGAAGACCCACAGCTCGCTCCTCCAGAGCACAGCTCCATAGCATGGGGAAGGCCTGGATCCGCCCTCCTGAGCAGCCTTTGCCCACACCACAGCCTGCCACGTGGCCTGACAAAACCAGGAGGCTCCTTGACACGTAACATGAAGAAGTCACTGACCCAGGAAAACAGAACGGCAGTGCAGACTGTTCTGTGGATCTAAATATTCTTGGTCAACCAAGAAATAGTGGAAATTTACTCCAAATATTCCTGGGTAGTTAAGGCCCCACTAGAATCAAGAAAAAGAGCATCCAGAGACAGCAGAGCAGGGCAGACAGGGGCATCTAGCTCTCTACCTGGCACTCACACGGCAGCCAGCAGGAGGCCTGTCTCCGAATTGGAGCATTTTGAGCATTTCAGTGGCTGTCACTACTGCCGCCGTTTCTCTTCCTCTGAGGACCATCCCACTGCAGATTGGGGCTTTTCTTCGTTGTCAGCAAGGAGGGCTCTGTCTCGAACACTCCGCTCTCTGTAAACTGTGCTTGTCTTCTTGGCTCTTTGGTCCCCACCCTGCCACTCACAGATATTGGCCACAGTTACTTTAAAATCATGCCGCTTGAAAAAGGGAAAGGAGAAACGGCACTCAGGTAGATCTGGAGAGGCTTAGCAGGGAACCTGCACATGCAACTCTTTGGCAGGGCCTTTCTGCTGCAGTTGAGGGTTAACAGGCTTGTTTCTTTGCTCCTTTCCTGGGACACTACTCTGGATGTAACATAACATGGTTTGGGAGGCAGTAGGGAGGAGAATCTTATTTTATTTATTTATTTATTGGAGGGGTGGTTTGGTACCGGGGATTGAACTCGGGTCCTTGTGCTTGCAAGGTAGGCCACCACTGAGCTAAATCCCTGGCCCTATTTTTTTGTTTTTTGAGACAGGGTCTCACTATGTAGTTGAGACTGACCTGGAACTCACTATGTAGCCCAGGCTGGTCTCGAACTCACAGTCATCCTCCTGCTTCAGCCTCGTGAGTGCTGGCATTACAGGCATGCACCACCATGCCCGGCTCAGAATCTTATTTTTAAGAAAAGAATTTTAAGAGGAAACCAGCTTTTTAGCAGGGAGTTAATGCCCTATAAAGCAATATTTTATAAGACTAAATGTTAAACTGTGATGCGCCAATTGGAAATAAACTGGATCTTTTTTAAAGAGACAGTAATTTGTTCCTATTAATATGAAAGATCTGAATATTTATATTCTAAGAGAAAAAAATTGAAAAGGTAAAATTTAACATTTGTTTGTCCCTTTAAACAAAGTTCATATTTATAACCATACCACAGAATGTCTAATTTAAAACAGGTTTTAGTTAGAGCCTATATGTTTTTATAATTAAAATCATTTTGGAAAAATAAGTGATAGAAACTTTAATATGGCTACTCTCTCTCTTTGTTACCAGGGATCGAACTTGGAACCTTGTGCTTGTGAGGCAGGTGGCAGAACCACTGAGCTAAATCCCTGGCCCATTTTCTCTTACTTTTTGTAGCTTATGGAAACAACATGTTTAGGATAAAATGATTCCCTATTTCTTTTCCTTAGAATGTAAATGCTAGGAAAAGGTTTGAACATTTATCATTAGTTCTTTTTGGTGGGAGAAAGGTATTCTGAAAGAAGTGAAAAATAAACCTTTTCAGACTTTTCTTAGTAGAAAAGATAAGGAAATGTAAATTTCTGAAGACAAATTTCAAGGGATACAAGATATAAACCATAAACTGTTAAAATCACAACCTTTTTTATATATAAAGGAAAAAAAATGTGTAAGAGCCGGGGTTGTCCATCAATAGATGAATGGATAAAGAAAATGTGATATTTATGCATAGAAGATGGAGTTCTACTCAGCCATAAAAAAGGATAAGCTTGACTCATTTGTAGAAAAATGGATACACTTGAAACTAATATTACGTGAAATGCATCAGATGCAAAGCTTAAAAAAAAAATCGCATGGCTTCTCTTATACGAGGAACCCAAACTATAAATGAAGAAGCAAAATATAGATGAACAGGAAACAGGGAGGTAAAACTTCGGCACATGGGAAGAGGACTAAGGTGGAAGGGGGAAGGGGGAGGAGAAGGGATAAAAAAAACGTAAGATGTGTTAGGCACGTGAACTAACACCCCGTGATGACTGCAATTATCTGTACTGCGCACATCAGCTAAGAAAACAGAGAAAGCGCACGTCTTCTGGGGCCTTCACTAAGGGAATGCCTGCCCGCCGTCCGGTGCAGGCTGTGTGCTGTGCGCCTCGATGCGTCCGGCTGCCCGGCTGTCTCCTAACGACAGCTCGCTGGGTACCAGCTGCAGGCTCCGTGGTCAGGCTCTCCGCTCTCCAGCAAGGCACGGCACCTTCCGGAGGCCCAAAAGAAAACTGCCAACGAGATGAGGTTTCCACGCTGGTGCATCTCGGTCCTCTGGCTTGGACTCCACCAAGCAGCTTGCAGATGAGAGAGGTATTTGATGAACTCCGTCTATAAAGAGTGAAAGTGCCCGCGAGCACCGCTCATGACGGATGGAGGCTGTCACTGACTGATGAGCCCTGACAGCCATCCTGCATCTACCGTCTGTCCTCATGCCAAGGCCTCATTTCCCTGGTCTGCTTCCAGCCCGTGACCAAGCTCAGCAGCAGCAATGAAGCAAACTCTCCTTCCTGGAAGACACAGCTCTCTTAAAGGACGGCCAGGCGCAGGAGCTCCCTAGTGTCTGCCTTGGGAAGTTACTTTTAATCTGAGCATCCACTTCAGAATCTTCTGCATTGCTGCCTCACTGGGTTTTTGGAACTGTTGCACTTGCCCTATTACAGAAACAACATTAGAACAGGCTTTGAGGAGTTGCTGAGTCAAAGCTAATCTCTTCTTGCTGGTCTTACAGCTTCTGTGGGTCCAATGTTTCACCAGCAAGGCCAGAAGCTAGGCCCTGGAGCCTGATGTTCACCAGGGAGGCCCCTCGCGGGGACATCTCACCTGTGATCCTGACTTAACAAGGCTTGGGATCAGCTGGTGAAAACCCTGAGTAGGCGTTGCACTTTCTTAGCTCAGGGAAGACCTCTAGGCCCCACATTCCCTTTGTAGCCATGGAAACAAAGGTTGAGCTTACTCTGGAACAGGGAATAAAGTGTGGCAAAGTTGGAGTCAAATGTGGATCGAAAGTCATTTCATACACAATTAATTGAATTAAACTACTTTATCTTAAACTGTCAAAATATTTTTTATCATTAAATTAAACTATTGATTTCATCAAAGTATAAGACTTTAAACTACACAATCTGGCCTTAATAGCTCTTATATTGCCATAGAAGGAAATTCTTGATGTCCTCACAGTAATTCTCTCTTTTGGGGGAAAAGACAATGACAGTGTCGGCCTATGTGTACAGCACTTTCAGTACACGCACTACTTTTACACCCACTTCCACTGGAAATACAGAATACATGTTAACATTAGCTTTTCTTAGACAACAAGTAAAATTCTATTTATATTGTGTGATGAATCGAATATCTTCATACTGGTCTATGTGATCTAAGAATGCTTTAATTCATTAAAAATTATTTCCCAGGGCCAGGGATTTAGCTCAGTGGCACCACGCCTGCCTTGCAAGAATAAGGTCCTGCTTTTGAACTCCGGTACAAAAAACAAAAAACAAAAACAAACAAACAAAAAAACACAGCTTCCCAAGGTGAGAACAATGAAAGTCAACTCTCACAGTATTAGACAGGCTGAATTGTATCTTCCTAAAATGCATGCACTGAAGTCCTAACCTGGAGTCTCTCAGGAAGTGGCTGTACTTGAAGGAAAGGCCTTTACAGAGGTAATCAAACTGCTAAGAAGTTTTATGACCTTAACCTCATCCAACCAGTACCCTTATGAGAAAAAGAAAATTTGGACACCGATGCTTGGAGAGACCACAAGAAGAAGCAGGGAGAAGACAGAAGCCTGTAAGCTGAAGAGAGGAGCCTCAGACAGCTCCCACCCCAGGACCTGCACCCCAGCCCTGCAGCCTCACACAGGGGAGGACCACACCCCATGTCTCCACCACACCACCCTTGGTAGTTTTCAAGGGAAGCTAAGCAAACTAATGCAAATGTAACTGTTCCTTCTCCTGACTTGGCTGGGGGAACTGTGGTACGTTTGTGCACCAGGGGGCCTTGAGCCTGGCCACCGAAGGGCTGCTGTGCTGGGCAGAAAACACTCTGACCCATGAGCTTCTCAGACCCCCTGCCTCCTGCTCCCACTGACCTCGTTCCTTCACTGCTGAGTCCTGCCTCGAGACAACCATGTCTCTCTCTACTCAGCCACAGCCACAAGGTCCTTTCCCTTTCTAAGGCTCTGGATAAAAGTTGGGTGTGGTGTACACACCTGTGATGCCAGCACTCTGGGAGGCTGAGGCAGGAGGGTCAAAAATTTGAACCCAGCTCGTCAATTTAGCAAGACCCTGTGTCAAAATAAACAATGACAAAGGATGTGGGATGTAGCTCAGTATCAAGCGTTAGGTTTGATCTCCATATCACACAGACAGGAAAGACGGAGACACTAGGAACACAGCCCTCCATGTGTCTGACACATGCCCTGCACCTGGTGGAGACCTGGGCAAATCAGTCCAGAGCTCATCTGCAGACACTTTAAAAATACATCTCCAAAATATTCTTCTGAACAGATGAATGACCTTAAAATAAAAACAGCACTCTTCCCTCTTCTTACCTGTGGCTAATATAAGAGTAAGTCAGATAAAATAAACGTCTTTGGAGCCTTCCAGTCCGAGCATGGTTATCATTAGCGTTACTTTGTGATGGGGTTTTCTTCAGGTCACCCCGGCATTAGTGGAAGTGTGACATGCAGCGCTCATCCATTATATGGGTTAAAATGACTAATTGAGGGTCTGAGTGTAATTACACTCATAAGCACGGCACAGTGCAGCTCTTTGACAGGCTAAATAACGTTCTTGTGCACGCAAAGATAGACGGGAAAATTAGGGTTGTGTATTGTTGTCCTTCAGGATAAGATGCTAAAGTGGGAATTGCATAATAAAAATAAATAAACGACTCCGCAGCCCTGGCAAATGAGCTGTGGAAGTTGGCAGGGCCAGCCTTCTACACACACTTCGGTGGGAGATAACATCCTAAGTACCCAAGGCAAAACACAACGGTGCTCTACGGGAATGTAGACTGCAGGTGTGTTATTGAGCTAGCTGTCGGATTAAAAGCGAGGAAAGGATGCACAGTAAGGTTTCACCGATAGTCCACTCTGAAATGATGATCACACCCAGGACAGGGATCTTGAGGATATTGATTTGTGAGATTTTAAATAGGAAACACAATCATGTCTCACAGCAAACACAGAAAGCATTCATTGTGTGGAAAGCTGCAGCAGACCGACTTCCAGAAACGATACTTCCCTCATGTCTCACTCCTATGTGAGATCCTACACTGGCTACTGGAGAAGCTGGCATCGAGTCAGGGGGAAAAGTGAACACACACTCGGGGGTGAGAGCAGAAGTCCACATGTGAAGGGTCCGCTTCTCAATGGCTTCCGGTCTAGAGGAGGACTCGAGCCTCCCCTGGCAGAGGCAGCCACATCTGGGCTCGCAAAACGCCATCCAGCCATCAGTGATGTCTGTACCTGGGATGTCCAAGGAATGGCCTCAGGTACAGGTGGGAACAGGTCCCTCTCTGGACTGCTCGTACACCTTGAAGCACGGTTTTCAGACAGGACAGGCAGCTTCTTGAGTTATTTACTCATTTTCCCCCCTGTGCTGCTTCCTCAGATGGCTGCTGGCTTTGCAGATCCATTTCCATGACTGATTGGGGTGACTGTTCTCATTTCCTGGGGCTGTCAGAACCAAGTATAACAGAATTTGTGGCTTCAATGACAGATATGGATCCTGTCACAGTCGTGGAGGCCAGAACTGTGCAACAAAGGCATCAGCAGCATCACATCCCCTGGGAAAGTGCTGGGACATATCCTTTTTCCTTTTTCCTTTGTGGTTTCCAGCTTTGGTGGTTTCCAGCAATCCTTGATTTTCCTTGGCGTGCTGCTGCATTCCTCCATCTGTTCCTGTCTTCTTATGCCGCTCCTCCCTGGGAAGCTTTCGGTGTGCATACTCTCTCATAAAGGTGCCAGTCCTTGGAATTAGGACCCCAATCCAGCATGACCTGATCTTAACTTATGGTACCTCCAAACACCCTATTTCCAAATAAGGTTGCATTCCAAGGTTAGCAGTAGACATGAAGGGTGGGGAGCTGACCAGCTGCAAGCAGACTCCAGACAGAGCCAATCTGCCCTCACCACTCAGCATATAGGCCACGGGCCATAAGTCCACATTTTCAGTTGTGAGTGATGAATACACCAGCCAAGACTTAAGGCAAATATCTGATTATACTGACTGCACAACAAAACAATCTTGAGTATGAAACTGAATCTATTTCAAGTTCTAAACAGCCTGACTTGGGCCATCTGAAGTCATTTCCCTGGAGCAGTCTTTCACTGGAAAATGAAGAAGAAAAGATGAACAAAATAGCCTCACTCGTATTTATGTTCTAAGCCTTTCTAATCATTTGCCGCATTTATTTTAAACCATACTTCACGCTGGCTTTTATTAAACATTAAAGCTGGAATGCGGCAGAACTGGAGCAAAAGAAACAGCCAGCAAAGCCGGAGAAATGAAGGCAGGCAGGAGAGTGTTTGAAATGGGCAGGGGATGTAGGAAGTCCTTCCCCGTCCAGGGTCCTGATCCCTTCCAGCTCTGATGCCTGCTGTCTATTCCATGATCGAACCATCACCAAAACTCTCCTCCAACAAAATTTAACAGATGTTTTTTTCCCACTTCTGTCCTTTTTTTTTTTTTTTCAGTAAGTGACAGATACTTCAGGAACAAATAGATCTTCTTGAGAAAAATTCCATTTCCTATCCCAAAATGGGCTTTAAATGGAAAAGGACTAAGGGCATGAAGTTTTCATTTTGTATTTCACAGGTGCTTACATTTTTTCTATCTAAACATGCCATGACTCTTCCCAGGAAGACCACTGCTGCCTTGTGAGGGAAGGCAGAGAGGGAAGCAGCCCTTGTCCTGGGAAGGGGGCACCTTCTCAGAGCAGGGTGGGGCGGAGCCTGCCGTCAGCAGTGGGCAGTCTCCATACAACAGGGTGGCACAGGGAACTGGACAGAGCTTGGTAAGAGTATGAAGTTGTCCAAAGCTAGGGCTTGCCAGCCCCTCAGCTTTTGCCTTACTAACACACAAACTTATTTTCCCCACTTAAATTCCTTTCTGGTGAACTTTTTGGACATTTGAAAGCAATATAATTTACATTGTTAAAATTTATGTTTTCCTTTGTGAAAAAAAAAAGGTGATCTCCTTTAGAATTGTCTTAAATTCTTGTCCTTAGTTTCTTGCCCTGAAAGGACATAACAAATTCAATTCTGCTAGGAACAAAAATCAGGAGCAATTCTTTCCAATAATAATCTAAAATCACCTTTACCCGCCGTATGATGCCTCTGCTACCACTGGATGGGCAAGCTGCATGGGTTTAGGAAAGACTATTCTAGGAGAGGAGTTTTATTATGTTTTATATTTTATGTGATTTATAGATTCTTAAAATGGCAGTTCTAGAAACTAGCCCAAAATATCAACTCATCTTAAGGTCATCAAAGAATGGAGGAGTCTAAGTCCTGGAAAAGTTATAGCAACATGATTGTTGAGAATGCTCCTTTAAACACAGTCTGATCTTTTTTTAAGAAAGGCATGGAAAACTCTAATTATCTAAATGCAGATTTAAGGGTAAGAGCCCAATTGTACTCCACTCCATACTCAAATCTTGTCTTAGTCCGTCTTCTGTTGCTGTAACAAAATGCCTGATTCTGGCTACTTTATAATGATAGGACTGTGTTGTGGGCCAGAGATTTGGAGGCTGAAGGTCCGTGACTAGACGGCCCCCTCTTTTGGTCTCTGGTGAGGACTTTTGGTCTCTGGTGAGGACATGGTGGCAGCATGTTTGGAGGAGATCACACAGCAATATGGCAAGTTGGGAAGGTTTAGGGGCCACGTTTCCTCTCCCTACAGCCATCGGCTCAAGGGAACCAACCACAGCACCACAGCAGCACGTTGATCCCTGCTGACTCAGTCACTTCCCAGTAGGCTGCACCTCTTAAGGATCTCCTCACCTCTGTACAGTGCCATCTTTGGGACTGAGTTTTTGGGACATGAACGCTGGGGTAGAAATCAAGGCCTGAGGAGAGGAGCATGTAAAGGAAGGGAGGGGAGGCTATGGAGGTGAGTTGCAGCTTGACTGGGCTTGGGAGCTGCCCACCCAGGGCATTAGGAAAGCTCACTTCGGAGGTGCTGTATCTGGCCCCTGGCCCCTGGCCCCTTTCTTTCTGGGACTGTTCTTCTGCTCTGCTGTCCAGACACAGCGCACTATGCATCTTTGCTCCACCAGGCCCTTCCACCATGAAGTTCCTACCTTGGAATGAGCCAACCATGGACTAATTCCCCGGAAACTGTGAGCTGAATGAAATCTCTCCTCTAAGATGTAGGAGTCCATGTCCACGTTGTGTCTCAGCAACAAGAAAGCTAACTCAAAGGAGAAGAAAAGAGCTGGCATTTAAAGGAGATGCTGGCCAAGTGATGCCACTCATTAAACATTGAGAAGCAAATTAAAGGAACTGAGACACAGAAGAACGATGCTCATACATCAATTAGGTGGTTGCCGTGTGTGCTTTAAGCACAGATTTGTTACTGATCTAATATGGTATAACTTTATATTGCCTTGCTGTGTGGTAGACAGTATGGACAAGAATTAGGATGTGGCTCAAGTCAGGATGAGTCTTCATGACTTCCTAAACAGGAGCTAATTAATTTAATGAAAATAAAAGATACGCACTGGTACTATGGTTCACGTACTTAATTCTTTCCACGGTTCTTGTTGCAAACCTAATTGGAAGAGAACCAGATCAAACTTCCCCATAAAGTCAACACTGAACCTAAGCACTGAATTTGGTGCAGTTCTCACCCCATTCCTCTGCACCCAGCTGAGTTAGACGCTCTTTCCCAGGTCCCCTCCCGCATGACTCTGGCTGTGGATGGATGGGACAGGAGAGTATTTGCCAGGCCAGTTCCTGGGTGGTGCTGGCTTCCATGGAGGTCCAGCTCTGTCGCTCTGGTCCCCCTTGTGTACACCAGGTGCTCAGCAGTGCTCATGGGATAAAACTGCTGGGACGCAGAAGCAGCACAGGTGATTTCTTTAATAAAGATCGAGGAGTGGGAAGGGGAGGGAAAGGAAATAAGGGAAAAGAAAAAATATGAGAAAATGAAGAAATGGAAGTAAAGTTTTTATAATTAGGGAAGGGAGGAGGGGGTGAAGGGAGGGCAGGGGTAAGGGGAAAAAATGAGAACCAAGACCTGTCATGTAAAGGTACAAGATCCCAACGATGAATGTAACTGTACTGTGTACCTAAAATGCACCGATAAACTCAATGAGGAAAAAAATAATAATAAAGATCTAGGAGTTGCTGGAGCAATCCAAAATAAATGCACATACCAGAATAAAAAACCTTCTGGCATGATGTAGACATGTGCAGTTACTTGGGTGTTTTACCAACACACTCTCAGTAAATGAACAAAAATTAAAATTCACCCGAACTTTATATCCTCGAGTCTTCATTTGATACATTTATTTTAGCCCTTTCTGGGGCCATCCTCTTTCTCTCCTCCATCGAACCTCTTCATCAGTGTGAAGGGATTCACAAATACATTCAAATAAGAGAGGAGAAATCATGTGTCTTTCTGATAGAGGGACGATTCTTAATGAATTAGAAGGGAAACTGACGTTTCACTACACATTGATGGGTTTTGCTTTTTCTCTCACAGGACATATAAACTCAGAAATGTGGTAAATCATGATCCATGATTGTATCCTGGCTACAAACACCTGATTTGGCCAACAGAAAACTCTTTCTAAACAAGACAGCCTCCTTATTTGCTCTCTACCATGTGCTCACTTCTAGCCAGCAGCAGAAGCAGCGAGGGTTGGGCCTCTGCAGAGAATGACAAGTGTGGTCCTGCTCTGACCCAACCTTGTTCTGGGTCACATGCTAGATGTCCAACTCAGCAAGAAGACCTCCAGCAA
The DNA here is from genome assembly GCF_012274545.1 of Fukomys damarensis. NCBI lineage: Eukaryota > Metazoa > Chordata > Mammalia > Rodentia > Bathyergidae > Fukomys > Fukomys damarensis. Next base: position 7,884,207 of record NW_022900913.1, read on the forward strand.
GGGAGCTCAAGAGATGTCCCCCACGATGCGGAGTGCACCCTTAGAATGCCGGAGTCCAATATCACGAAGACATATTATGCTATTATATTAGTCAGGCAGAAAGGCAGCTGACAGAGATAACCAGGTCTTTCCAGACCACGCTTTTATAATGGATTCACAGGCATTTGAGTCCATAGACTTTCTCAGGAGCAGCGACAGGCTGTGGATGCACAGGATGCTAGGAAGGGAAAAATGCTGGGAATAGGTGCAAATAACTGAGATCGAAAAAGCAAGGTTGGACGGTTAGTGGTGCCTACAGTCTTAGCTCTAGAAGAGTTATATTTCTTCAGGTGAGGCAAGAGGTTTCTCATAGAGAATTTAATAACTCATAAAATAAGTGCCACGACAGAGTATTTTGGAGAACTGTAAATTTGGCTTATACTAGAGACTATCCAGAGAAATCGTTTCAAAAGTTCACTATTTTGTGACCCAGAGGAAAAAGAGAATTGTCAGAGGATTCCTATTCCTGCCTGCGAATGTGTGTAGATATTCGGGGGGCCTGGCTCTTTATCTCTCTCTGAGCACACACATCCACACAAGCACAGGTGCCCTCTCAAGACTGTGGCTGGCAGCTTCATTGTGAATATTCATGAGACAATTATTACTAATGTCACTGAGGTGGTTCTGCTCCTTCTTGGCACAGACTTCTTTTTATGCCTAGGAAATAATCAACTGTGGGAAAAATGGCAGCTTTGAGCCAGCCTGGCTAAAGCAATTTTTTACCTTTTGGTCTTAAAGAATAGATTTATTTGACCAGGTGTTTTTAACCACCTTTTTTTTTCCTCCCACCCCATTATTTACTTTATCTGGGAGATTTCCAACTTTGGTGCAAAATACAACATTCTTGGAGGTACAGGTTCTGGAGATTAGAATTATATTGATTATTACCTTCTTTTCTAAGAGTAAAAATCAAATGAGCCATAAGGATGGTTCTAAGAAATTTTTGGGATTTGATTTTTGTAAAAATCATTAGGAGAGAATTATCACACATTTTCAGCTTTCAGTATTTGAAAAAAGCATTTAATGCAACAAACATCATTAAGAACTCTAAGAACTATAGATTCTTATGGTCATGTGGGAAAAAAACCAATAAAAATAGCTCCTGTGACAGTTACCTGAATCCCTGCATAACTGTTATAGACTCCTCCCAACCCACCACCTGCCTGGTTACTGTTTATGAGTGGCGTCATTCCAAGTGACCACGAGCTATTGTTTTCAGTTAGGAAGGTGACTTATTTGAGATTGGAATGAAAATGTTTGTTTTTGGCCCCAGACCTAAGAAATCACGTTAAATAAGCCCAACACTGCCGTAGGTGTAGAGTAGCGGGAGCTGATTACACCTTTCCAGTGCGTGGTTAGAGATGTTTTTCGTTAGCTTCTTTTGCTCCACTGCCGCACCAACATTCATGTTGGCAGGGCAGTCTGCTCCTTGGGAAACTGGAAACTAGAGCTGTGGAGAGTGTGCGTCTAACAGCAGGCAGGACCCCTGGGGAAGGGGCGAGTGGAGGCCCCCTGCTGTAACACTGACCTTAGGCACCCAGTGGCATTGCGCAGCACCTGTGAAGAATGCAGCTGTATTTTCCGATCATCCTGAAGAGGTGAATTCTCCCAGCCCGAATGAGGGATTATCACCGCATTGGTCAACACTGCCAGGGCATCCTGGATGATTGGCATTTTGAGTGCATCGCATGACGAGAGGTTCCAAAGGACTCCTGCAAGAGACACACAAGGAGAGCTGTTGGGTGGCCACCGATCTTTCTCATCCGAGAAGTGTTTGCCTTATTGGAGTTAACAGCACTGTCCGGAAGGAGTAAGAGAGTGTGGACATGCATGCTAGAGGCTGACCCTAATTTAGACCACCTGTATGAACCCACTGAAAGAGCGCCGTGGAAATCTGATCAGTGAACACAGCAAGTGTGGCGTGATCATCTCTGTTTCACCATGGAGAGAAAGGTTGTGAGATCTGATTGAACTGCAGCTACCCACCAGGCTTCTGTTCACTACGAATACAAGGGACCCACGATCCCAAATTCTGGGCAAGACCAAAGAGATGGGTAGAGACTGGAAGTGATTTGAAATGGTCTCGCAGATTGCTGTTTACCCAAGTATGCACGTGTGGCCTGCCCAGTTCACCTAGCTTCCGCCCTTGAGCAGCCATCGAGTAGGACTATTCAGGAACCCAGCATCACACTACATGACAACTGGTTCACAAAGCCCCTAGACACACTGTCACTCAGGACGGCTTTGCCATCTTCTCTCTAAAAGTGCTGCTCGTAGAGGACCCCCAGAATGTTCTTTAAATGCTGAAAAGCAGGTGGGAGAAAGCTAGGTTACCTTGCAATGAATGGGATGTGGTGGCCATCAATGTGGACCACAGCAAAAGGAAAGATTGTGGACACATGGAATGTTTTAGATTTTTAAATTTGGGTTTTCTGAAATGAGATCAAGTCAATAAAAGGCCATAAGAATTGCATCTATATTATAGCACCACTTGACAATACTTTGAAAATATATATTTTTTTCAGAAGAGCAGAAGTAAAAGAAAAAGGAGAAGAAAGAGAGTATTATTCTGTTGCTCTATGAAATAAAGCTTCCCTTGTCCCTCAAACTAAATGGGCACTGCCACTGCAGATAACGAGGAATAAAACAGTAGAGTTTTCTTTAGAAAAGTGACTTTGAGCTTACTTTATTCACATTATTGTAATCATATGATTTTTTTCATTTACTCTGTTTTAAAGGAATACACAGGACACTTCTTTGTGAAACTGTTCTTATTATTTTTTTGCGTTGCACATATTGAGCTAACCAAGCGTACCAATAAGATAATATAAATATATAACTCTGACAGTTAACTAAACAAATGACTATAAAAGTGAGTACAAAGCTCTGCAAAAATATGGCTATAGAAATGAATTCTTACAGCTGTCTTTAGAGATAACACTTGCTGGGAGTGATACCGAAATGAACATGATGGAAATAAACACTTTTTGGGTGCCTGGCATGCGTAGATCAATCCTGTAGACTAGGAAGTCAATTTGAGGGCAAATCTGGTCTAGTATTATAAATGAAGTTTGCTTGGAACACAGCAATGCCTGTTCATTCACACCTTTTCCAGGCCTGCTTTTGTCCTAAGGGAAAAGTTGAGGATTTGTGACATAGACTGCACGGCCCACAGGTCTGAACAATCTCCTATCTGGGCTCCTTCGGTTCATGGATCATTTTCTACAAACTTTTTTCATGTTCAGATAGTTACTGGGATCCTAATTTGAGCACACAGAAGTTCTCAGTGGTACACAGGATATGCTCAAATTATACTCTGAACTGTACTAATTCTGATTGCTAGGAATATTGCCAGTTGCATTTACCTTTACAAAAGTTAAAATGTCAAGATGTTTATTCAACTTTTAAGAAATGTTTTACTGAATTTTGATTTTATAGGTAATGATGATGTTTGCCTTCACTCATTTACAGTCTCATGAAAATGTTATTTTTACAGCAAAATAACTGAGTTTTCAGTTTGAACAAGTGCATTAAAAAGAAACTTGTATCTACCTCAGTATCTGAGGACACTGTTTAAGAATTTCACTTTCACACATTTGGATGTCCTTCTAAGCATTCTGTGCAGACATACAGCAACAAAACATGAATTCTTCTTTTTTGAGACAGGGTCTCACTATATAGTTGAGACTGAACTGGAACTCACTACGTAGCCCAGGCTGGTCTCAAACTCACAGCGATTCTCCTGCCTCAGCCTCCTGAGTGCTCGGATTACAGGCATGTGCCACCACACCCAGCTAACAAAACATGAATTGTTTTCTTCCCAAATCCTGACTTGAAAATACTGTCACACGAACATGGAGGCTTGTAAGTAAATGTTTTAACATATGAGTAATATATTTTGCTATAAAACACATTTCCTCTAAAAACTAAACAGTAAAAGAAAATTTGTGTTCACATAGAATGAGTATCAGAACCTGAAGTGATTCTGTGATAATATAGCAATTTGTACTGTTTTCTAACAAACAGAAAAGAGGCAGGGGAAGAAAGAGGTAAGAAAACCAAACTAAAAAGACCCAATCTAATGTTCGACGAGAAGAGGATACAAAGAGACTTAGCTCCACTGTCTCTTCACTGGATTGTCTATCTTCTCACATTTCTTACTGAGTCATTAATTGGTTCAACCTAATTCAGACTCATGCATTAAAAGAAGTTTCTCAATTCACACTCATTCCACCCTTCAAGCTGGGTCCATCTTGGAGCCACATTCCAATGAGCTCGTCACACTTCTTGAGTCATCTTTCTGAGCCTTCTCTCTGAGTGTGCATCTGAGACCCACAACTTCGTCCAAGCTCAGCGTAGCTATGATCTTCATCAAGCTCAGCTTGATCACTTGGATGAAGAGTAGGCCATGTGCGTGTCATGTGGTAGGATTCCTCTTGGGGAAATCCAGTGCAGGAGGTTCAGGGAGCCCTCAAACCTTGAGTTGTCTCTAGATTATCTGGACATGGACAAAAGCTTGAGTGTAGAAGAAGCAGCAGTCTCTGGGGACACTTGAGACAAAGGTTGGTATGCTGGTAGAAGTTAAAAGTGGGAGACAGCTGGGAAGGTCACGTTTGTCCTGCTAAGCACACACGTGTTCACACATAGTCTCACACGCAGGGCTGAAGGAAGAGATTGGCAGAGAAAACCCAACATGTCTAGGCATCCTCCTGAACAAAACACCATTTCCTAAAATTTCTCTTCACTCCTTCTTCCCTTTCCTCTGTGGTGTTCTAAGATACACCCACAAATTACTTGATATGCCCTTCAAATGGAGGAGTCTAATTCTTCTCCCTAGGACTCACTTCTGACAATAAACACAGCGGAAGGGCATAAAACCTGAGAGAAGGTCATAAGAAAGGTTTTGCTATTTCCTCCAAGTTTGGTCTCTGTGATTGCCTTTTTGAGGAGAAGGCAACTATCATGCTATGAGGACTTTCAAGTAACCCGATAGAGGGGGCACTGGGTGGGGCCCTGAGGCTGCAGCCAACAGTTACACAAGAGTGCCATTTTGGAAATGGACCTTTCAACTCTGTTCAAGCCTTCCTATGACTTGAATCTCATGAGAGACCCTAAGCCAGAATGCCCATGCTGGTTGCTCCTGGATTCCTTGCATTTGGTCACTGTGTGAAATTAGTGTAGGTTGTTTCAAGCTGTTAAATTCTGGGGTTTAACTTGTCATGCAGCAACAGACACCATACTTTTCTTCTCTCCCAAACTCCCACACTCTCTCTTTATACCTTTTATCTTTCTCATCCTTCTTTTTCCTTCTCTTTGCCCTAATTTTTTCCCTGTCGAATTTTTACAAAATATTTCCTATTGCTTCTCTCATTTCCTAGATCTGTTTGTTCTCCTGTTCCTTCCAATCCCCTCTCTTTTTTTCTCATCCTACTGCAAGAGCACAAAACATAGAAGAAGGAGGAGCTGAAGTCTGCAGTGAAATTTCAAATGGACTTTCATTTCAATGACAAATACTTAGTTTTTGTATCATTCATCACATATATAACTTATTTGCTAAATACTTCCTTGAATTTTGAATAATCCTGCTGTAGTTTCCCATTGGAAATCTAACAAATTAATATCAGTGGTTTCCAGAGCACAAATTAATTTTCTCACAACTGTGGAAGTTGAGACTCTCACATGGGGCTGGTGGGGCTGCCCCCGTCCTGGAGGAAGCTTTTGTTCAGTCTTCCTCTTCCTTGTCTGGTCTAGCTTCTGGAATTCCTTGGCTAAGCTTAGCTTCTAAGCTCCACATCTTCTCTGACTCTCAACCTTTTGCCTCTCTGTCATAGGAATTTGTGATTACACACATTGTCTCACCTTCTCCAGAACTCTGGTTGAATCAAAAGTGCAAAGATCCCTAATTCAATCCCACTGTAAGGTAACAGAAGCTCTAGGAATTTGAAGGGTATCTTTGGGGAACCATTATTCAGTCTAATAGAAGTTCCCTTAAAACACTATTCTACTTAATAAAACTAAATTTGTGATAGATTTCCCTTAAATCTCAAAGATCATCTTGAATCAGAGTCCTTCCTTCCTTCATTTATACTCTCATTCATATGAAAGACTTACTATATGCCAGGTTCTGCTGGATGCAGAAGGGGTAAACCAGTGAGCAAAACTCCCTGTAATACCATAACTCTGGCCGTTATGTCCCAATCACAGCAACCTTATTTCTTCTCCTTGAATACCCAAGCTCACCTGTACCACACTTCTCTGGGTGTAGCTGCTTCTTTATTTGGAAATATTCTTTCCCAGGCCTTTTCATGGTGAATCCCTCTGCCATCCACATTTTACTTTCAATGAGGTAAACTCAGAGAAGTTTATTTGGGCCAATCCCAACTACCTTCCCAGGCACTTGTGTCCGCTCTCCTGTTTTAATTTCAGGAGAGATATCATTGCCAATTAGTATTTTTCATTTCTTGTTGATTTTCTGTCATTAGTCACTATTCCTCTCCTCAACAGGGTCCCAGCTATGAGATGATAGCAGACACTCTTCTGAGTGTTCAGGGCGTGCAGAACTCCCACACATGGTGTCCCCAGTGTACAGGACCTGCTCTGACACCCAGGGAAAGCAGGAATTAACAGCTCTGTGGTCTGATCTTCACCGGATGCCATGGGTTGCTTGTATTGAGCATTCTTGAATTATTATAGTGCTAGCAAAATGGTGTAATGAGTTGAGAGAATAAAGTAGCAGATGCAAAATGTAATTTTACAAATAACATATCCACATGAGAATATAAAAATGCGATCTACTTAAATAGGATTATATATCTTGTATATAAGAGATTCTATTTATAGGCAGTAGAGAAAAACTGGTTCCCTTAAAACACTGCAAAATACTAAGTCTTAACTCTAGTACTTCATTTGGGTACTTTTTCCATATTAACTCCCTGATAAGTCAAAGTAGCCAAGGTGATATTAAAATTTCAATGTGTGGAAAAACTGTAGAACACACTGAAATCACAGTGTAATTCAGCGTCCATAGTAAATTATCCTGGTCATTCTTATCAGAAGGTGACAAAAATATTTTATTATATTTTGGTTGATGGTCACTAGCAAATTTTTATTTTTCTGATGAAGATATGCTAATTTGTTCAAGACTTTATGTAATAAAATTGTTTTATAGCATCTTTTCCCTAACTGTATGCTCCCTTTTATCAGTGTAAAATTATTGCTGTTCCAAATATGATTTTGACAGTGCATTTAGTTGAGAAGACATTGAAATATCTAATTACGTATACTAAATATACTTGAAGATAGTTTATTTTTATTTCAGGAATAATATGGCTCTCTTCCTTAAGATTATCCATATTCATGAGCAGTAATTGGTTTATTAAAATTTCTTTAATAAAATCTTAATTACTTTCATTTGATCATTTATTTTGTTTTGATAGAGGGTAATTTAGTTTCCTGAAGGAGACAAAGACTATCCTGGTCTAAAAAAATTAAGGAAAAAAAAAACCCTTTATTAGTAGCAAGTCTTGAATTATGGTTAAAATCAAACATTGCCTCAGGCTTACACAAAACTATTCCAGCCCCTTATCTGTTTTCCGCTGTATCTTTTCAATTGCTAGCAGTAAAACCCAACTCTCCAAATGAAAGTTTAAAAGAAAGCTGGCTTACTTCATTTAAAATAAATGTTTTCTAAATTTTATTAAAAACCAATAAATTATGGAAAATTAGTGTATGATGAGGACTTATTTAAAGCAAATCCATCATTTCTCTTGAGAACAATGGTTTGTGTACCTAGGGAAAGGCAGAGGAAAAAGCTGCATGAGACAAAAAAGTTCACCTTGTGAAGAAGTCATGCCTAGCTGGTGGCAGGAGAGGGGACAGGGGCTCCCACCCCTGTCTTTGCTGTCCCCACACTCCGGGGGCAGGTTCAGCAGGGCCATGGCGCTCCGAGCGCAGGTTGTGTTGTACGTGCTGCATGCGTACCTGCTCTCCTGTGAATACCTGGGCACACACACATCCCCCAGTCTCCACTTGCCCCCAAGAAGCAATGTCCCCAAGGGTATGGCTTGGAATTGGGTTTGTCTTCGGAGTCCTTCTACGTGCAAAAGATTCATATGTGATACCTTTGTAATGTCTTTATAAATAAAGGCATTTACTGCGCGTCTACGTTAGTTTATCAAAATGTTACAGTCTCGGATAACTCCCCAGGTCAGAATTTTCTGAGCTTTCCTTTAGGTGTCCCAGGCCTGGTTAAACAAAATGAATGACCTTTCACTTCCCCATAATAGTCTCAAAGAGGAAAAGGCAGTGTCCTGCACAGTAGGGAAGAGGCGGAGGTTAATCCTTTTCCAATTTCAACTCACTGAATCTTTGTCAGCTGAGTGTCTCAGGACAGTGGGGGGATGACAAGGCTGCTGGGGACGAAAAATGGGCAGGTGAAGAGGAAGAAGGATGGGACTGTCACCATGAGCTACTACTGCCACACACGGACTCCGGTCCAAACACAGAACTGTTTTAAAATAATCACATAGACAAGAGTGCAGAGATGTGAACAGGATTCTTCTTGTTTGTTTTCAAAATGCCTATAGAATTTAATTCCAGAATGGATGAAGAGTGAATTGTTCTTCTTTACATTTGAAAGTAAATCAGATCTTTGCTGTTACACAGCAAGCAAATTCTGGTCTAATCTCCTTAATCACCTGTTTCCCATGAGATGTTCTAAGTGCTGAGGTTCTAAAGTAATTTTGTAGAAAGACAGAGCCATTAATATTGAGGCTGCCTTTCTCCAAAGCCAAGACTGATACCAGTAACACTCTCATATTCAAATTTGTGCACCAGTAAAAATTAAGATCAAGATCACGTGAGATTAATAGAAGCAAGAGGCCCATACATACTTTCAAAAACTGTCTTCAACGTTTTCAGAGCCTGAATTAATTTAATTTAAAATAAAACAATTTTACATGTAAAAGGCTGTAATATTTCCTGAAGAAAGATAAAACTCGGTATCTATAGCCAGCGATGTTGGCACATGCCTGTAATCCTGTAATGACTCAGGAGACTGAGACAGGAGGAAAGTCTGAGGCCAGCCTGTGCTACATAGTGAGTTCAAGTCCAGCCTGAACCATATTAGTCAAAACACAAAAACAAAAATCCCTTAGGTATTTATGATCTTGCTATTCTAATTTGGTGTATGGATACCCTAGGTTTTTTTTTTCATTCTTCCATTGAAAGTTTACAATACAAAAGTAAAAGCAGATGCCATTCAGAGAAAATGTTTGTCTCCACTTGGGAACAAAGAAAATCAGCTACTATGTAAGAATAGGAAAATTTCTTCATGGTAATTTTTTAAAGTAACTGTATTTGAAAATAATTTGCAGTCACTGTTGGTAGTAGCCATCTGTGAGAATCAGAGGTTCACCTTTGATCACAACATTTTATAAAAGAACCATAGAATTCTGTAATTCTCAGTTCTCAATGGGCCAACACTTAGGAATATAAAATTAAGTTTGCCTTCCTCAGTGACCTTGGGTCTATCAGGACTCTGAAAATGCCACCAAAGCACCCAGGCTGAGTTTAATAATATCTGGTACTTGGCTCTGGGACTCTTTTCATAAAACGTTATAGCAGTTAATGTTCATGTTATTTTACCCAACAGCTGTACTCATACATATGTTGGACAAAGTGATTTTATACAACTTGATTGTGTTTCTTGGTAGGATTTTGGTGCCTCCAAGTTACAAAAATTAATTAACTTGAGTTTACCCCTTTTATAAGTAGCAGATTCCAAGGGAGAGAGAAAGGCAGAGATTAGGGTTTAGATGAGATTCAAAGACAAACAGTCCCATTATTAAAAAAATGAGTGCAGGAAGTGACATCATGATAATTCATAACTTCTGGGCCTGGGTTAAAGACTTTGGGTGTGGACACTCTCTGCCATCCTTATGCTGAACAAAGCTAAGGCCACGAAACAATAGCCTACTTACTTGCTTGTGCAAATCCCAGCTTATGGAAATTCAGTCTACAGAATAAATGGCAAGACCCATCCTGTCAAGGTTCTTCCCTCCCTGTAGCTCCTGTCAATCAAAACAGGGCCCCATCCCAGGGGTTGCTCAGTTTGCAACACCCACCAAAAATCACCCAGACCATGAACCATATTCACCCATTTGACACTGATTCTTTTAGGCCAGAGAGCCCCTGCCTTTATGGCTGTAAGTCTGATAAGCTTATCTTTATTGATGAGCAGATTTTTCCTGCTGGCCATTCTACATAAACTGCTGAACATGGATGAGCAGCGACCTTCATCATCATCTTTCTTAAAACCTGAAAAACTCCGGAATGTGCATGGGCTTTCACTCACCATGAGGTTGACACCTTATCTGGGTGCAGGACGGGGGATGTGAAGTTGCTGGCACCCACACTGAGTGCTACTAACCCTGAAATCACACAGCCTGCTCACACCTTGCAAGGCACTGACCTGCTATTCCAGACTCTGGGCTTAGAGTGAGGAAGAAAGTATAAAATTGTATAGTCTTATAAAAAATGAAGTGGCACTCACCTCGGGGTATCTTTTTAATACTACTGATAACATATTTACCTCACTCTTCCTTTTGGTGTCAACATGGGAACTTGAACTAATTTTGTTGGGAGGTTTCTTAGCTAAAAATCCTTGCGCTACATTGTATATATGGTTTGTCTCTTAAAAATTCGTATGTTGGAGGCTGGGTCTTCTGTGTGGTGGTGGGGACTCTAAGAGGCGGAGTCCGGTGTGAGGTCCTACAGTCACTGGGGGCGTGGCTTGGGAAGGAATCGTGGGACTTCTGTTGGTCTGGCTTCCTGCGTTGCCATGCAATTTCTTACACCTAAATGTACTGGGCCCACGATGTCATTCACAGGAGGCCCTCGCCGGAGGTCAAACAAATGTTACTGCTTGATTTTACACTTAATGGCCTTCATAACCTTGAGCAAAATAAGCTTTTTTCCTCTACAGAGTTACCCAGCTTCAGGATTTTGTCATGGTTATAGACAATGAGCTGAACACCCTCTGAAAGAAAACAACTGGGAACATTCTTCTGCACTGGGGCCATTTTTAAGCATGTCCTGGGTTCCTGTGACCCTTTAAAAAGATCAGCCTTGAAGGCAATATGGTGGCAAAATAAAAAGAGTGACAGGAACCCATGACGGATGCTTTAATTCCAGCTCTCACGCAGTCAGGACTAAGGACATTTTAGATGTCAGTAGTTGCTCAATAAATGGATGAAAACCCAAGTGACTGAAGAGGGGGGCGGTTGGAGAGTTATTGAGCGATGCTGATGCTAGAGAACAGGAATCTCAAATAATCACAATGGCGGGGCTGGGTGTCCCAAGTAAGATCACATTGAAAATAACTTATAAAATAGCCAGGAATATAGCTCACAGTTGTAAGTCCTTATTATACAGTAGGGTCTTTGCTGTCACTCGTGTGCTCTGGCTCACGCTGTTCCCTGTGACAGATGAGGAAACCGAGCCCAGAGAAGTTGAGTCGAGTCACTTGTCCAAAGTCATTCCTCTTGTAGGTGAAAGTGAAGGTCAGATGTGGATGTGACTGTGGTACATATGAACAGTAAGACAAACGCCAGGCACATCCATTTGCTGCTTGAAATGGAGAGAGGTGCTGTGGTTGGCAATCCTTTGAAGGGAAGTGCGTGAACACAAGAGAATGTTCTGCTTTTCATCTGTTGCCAGTTTCTCTTTTGCCTCAGGATATGCAGCTTGAGAAATTTCAAGATGTCATCTGAGTTCCCAGGAATGAGGAGCATTCAGTTTTAAAACTACTTTTATAAATAAGTTCTCTTACATTTAAATCTGCTTACCCCTCCCCAAAAGCAAAGCAAACAAAACAAAACAAAACAAAACAAAAAAGATACAATCTTCCATGGCAAAAACTGAACAAACACCATGCTGGGATGAGGGATAACTTCAACACTAAATTTTCCCTCCAACCACCGCACTCTTTTCAAAACTAGGTCTCGTTTTCAGGGAAGCCCTCACTCACCATGCCACTTGTGCTATTTAATTAATCCTGATTACAACCATAGGAGAAAGCTGTTGCTAGAGGTTTTGTTTTAGAGATTTATAACTAGAATTTAAAAATTTACTAAAAGCTTCTGAGGACAGGCAACAACCAAGAGAGACAGAATTGGGATACAGAAATAGGCATCACAGCCTAAAAAATATTGTCACTTAAAGACACCTTCCATGGAAAATATATGATGATGGTAAAAACATCAAAAGTCAACTACACTTTCTCTTGACCACCCTCAATTTTATATTTTTGAGTTTCATTTTCTAACTCCAAAAGTGAGCATTGTCACAAATTTTCCTCCAAACATATTCTCTTCCTTCTCAGATTCTGCAAACAAAATCTCTACTCAAACCAGAAATTTAGGGCCACTTCCTGTCCTCGTGCTAGGTTTTAAGGTTTTAGTATTTTAGCAAATATTTTGTCAACACCTGTGAAAACAAGTTATTGTTAGTTAGGCTGAGAAATATATAATAAATGAAGCAAAGTCTACCTAAGGATATAAAAAGTAAGTATACTTGCCCAGTGAATAGTGCAACTTACTCTGCAGAGCTGTATGTGATAAAAAGCCACTGTTAGAGCTCATGCCATGAACACACATGTAATAACAGAGTTCCAGGGAGCAGGGACCACAGAAGATTCTACAGCAGGGTGGAGCTTGGGCTGGCTTAAAGGGATGAGCAGAATTAGGGTCCAAGATAGAGACTTTTATGGGTAAACAGCTGCATAGGCTTGCAGCTAGGAACGGGCAACAGATAATAGCTTATAATATACTGTCTATATCGTTGTCTATAATAATTGTCTATAAAATAATTTTCTTTGGACTACAGTGGATGTCAAATAGAATGGTGTGTGCAAAAAGTACATTTCTCATCAACCTAAAGGATGCCTTTTGTTTGGCCAACCATGCGCCCATAGTAGAAAGAGGTTACTGTCTCCATCATGGGGAAACTGGGGAAGCTATCTCTCCTGTCTTAACCTCTGGAAATTTGGCCATAATTTTTTTTTTCAAGAGCAGTCAGAGTGACAAACCATGGGAGTTGCAAACTATTATGTTTAGTCTTGGTTAAATCAACAGATTTCAGCAAGATCTGCTTTTCTCACTGTAATGTTCTACTGAGGGGCGCAGAAAAAGTTATGGCTCAAGTAACGTGGTTAGGGAGATGTAATTTGGATGTCACTTGGCTGGATGCTGGCTGGACCGTATGCAAGGGAGGAGAGGCACAGACATGGGACAGGAGGAGGAAGAGGCCTGGCTGGAGACTGAGCTTGAATGCGGTGTTAACTTGGGGACACCCATTAGATATCCAGGGGCGACAGCAGGAGGCAGCTGGTGCCTGAGTCTGCAGCCAGCTCTGAAGATAGAAATGAACAGCTCTCAGAGATTAAGTGTCATTTAAAGCTATAGGAGTGGATGAAGTCACAGAAACAGCGTTCGAATACAAAGCTGACAGCCCAGGGCTGGGCCTAAGCACTGCTCCATGTAAGAGTCTGATGGAGAAGGCAGTCTGGCAGGAAGGAGAGAAGCATGGACATATTTTAGTTTCACAGACTGTTAACCTTGGGATGTTTTGTGCATCCTGAATCTCGGCAGACACTTCCTCTGGTCATTGCTGAGAATTTTAATATCACAAAGTATAAGTTCTCCTTTCATTGTAGACACTGACCAAAAACTGAGCTGCAATTCTTACTTAAAAGCATCTGTGTCAGGCCCATCAGTGGGTTGGCTGAGGACAAACGGACGCAAGTTAGCCAGATGATCATCACGGTAGGGGTTCAGTGGCGAGAAGCAGAACAAATGACAGGAAGGGACAAAATCACTCAGCTTAGGTATTTCCAAATCAAAACAGTAGGAACATAAGCAGAGCGTGAAAAGTGTGCATAATGGTAAAGCCTCTATTATGATTGGAATGTAAAGTGCAATAGGACTTTTCAGAAAACAATTTAGGAAAAGCGACCATCTTGCTTATTCAAATGTGGTGTGGCTTTTGGCAGCGCTCCTCCGGGTGAAATCACAATATCGATAAAAAGACTTCTGGAGATATTGTTGGCTATGCTGAACACGTGTCATGTACTTAACTGCTGAGTAACCCTTAGGTGAGTTTCTCGACCACACAGTTTCCAGAGAATTGGAGGCAACTTCTACCGAGTCATTCTGCTAAAACGCTGCAGCTGCTGTGAGAATGCATCATCTTCTTTTTTTCATTAATTTATCGGTATATTCAAAGCAAATGATACAGTTACATTTATCACTGGGATCTTGTACCTTTACATGATGTATCTTGGTTCTTGTTTTTCCCCCTTTCTCCTGCCCTCCCTTCACCCTTCCCTATTTACAAAGACTTTGTTTCCATTTTTTCAAGTTTTTGACACTAGTGGTTTCTCTGTATGAACTCACAGAGTATAAAACAAATTTTATTCTATATTAGAATTCATCTTTACTGAAGTTTAAATGACAAAAGTCGTTGTAGTGGTGTATATTTTAAAGCTTGTTAGATAACAACAGTCTTATTTTTGTGATTATAATATCAATACATGATAACTTTAAAATCTTCAGTTTGGTAAAAAAACAAAAGGAAAGATGTAGTAAAAAAGAAATCCACCCACAGACACTCAGGTCTGGGGGAATGTGATCCTGTTTTTCTCTCTAATCCTTAGAATATACTCACATGTGACTTCACAGAAACAAAGTTACATCATACATGTACTTTGTTAACTCATTTTCTGCATTCAGCACATACCACGGATGTATTTTGATAGCAACAAATGTCTAGCCACATCTTAATTTTTAATGCCTGATAATGGCCTATTTGATGGACCATTTTTTAAAATCTCAATTATGTATTGACAGATATTTAGATTTTTAAAGTTTTTTTGGCTGTCATTGACCCTTACTGTGTCACAGAGAGTGATTATTTGGCTGCTTGTTATGTTTAAAGTCATCTGCTTTGAAGAAGGTTCTCAACAGATCCTCAGTAGAAAAATCCTAGAACTTGAATCATTCAGGAAGGAGTATGGATGTTTTAGACTTTAAATGCGTTGCCAAAATTCTACTCACCTACAAGATTTTTCTCATGACAGTTTCACTTAACGATGCCCATGTTGAAGCCCCATGCTCACACTGGGTGCTGGGAAACGTGTTCATGCTTGGGATTTGAATAGCACAAGTGGAATCTCCTTCCCACTGGCATTCCTTTTATTTAAGCTTCCTGTTCTGAGCATCTTAGCCGCTTGCATGCGTTTTCCAAAATCCAGTACATACCAGTCGTTATTTTATTTCCCCATCGGGTCTTTCATGGAGAATAAATATGTAAGTAAAACTGCTAAAGGTTACAGCGTATGGAGCCTCTGAAGAATTTAGAAAGTACAAGAACTAGTACTGATGCCTACAATCAATCTTTCTTTTTCAAAATCATCATAATCTGGGACTTTTGACACCTACATTTCATTTTTCACACTTGCCTTAAACTTTATTTTTTTGGTATCGGGGATTGAACTGTGGTCCTTGTACTTGCACTGAACCGCTGAGCTAAATCCCCGGCCCAAAACTTCTTTGTTTGCTACAATTATCTTTACTTTAAAAATTTGAGGGCTCGTTTGTCTTTGCTGTTTCCCACTGACAGGGTTCTTCTATCTTGCGTCCACGTGAGAACAAACTTTGGTAATTATAAACACAACTAATGTGTCAAAGTTTCTAGAAATGTGTAGCCAGTGAACATGGATGTACACTGATTCTGATGGATATCAACATGTACGTTTTTTCAGTGGCAAACTCTTCTCTATTGCCAGAGTCTAAGGGTATAAAGCTGTAAGTCACCTTTGTGAGTATATCCACGTGTGGTTTACAGGTTCATGGTGGTAGCTCTGACATGCTTGATAGAACGATGAGTTCTTACCGATTCTTCTAATTATTTCTGTTTATCTCTCCAAACTACTACTCTGTGAAGATAGATTCCTTACCCTGGTTTATGGTAATGGGAACTCAAGATCCACTTTGCCCCTAATTGGATTCTACTGTTACAATTTTGATTCGTTTCTAGTTTAAAATAACTCAATAACCTACCTGTTCTCACCACCTCTGTTTATCTCAAGGCAGTCTACGTATTCCAATCCATCAAGTCATGACTGTCAGACTAATGTTCCTACCCGGCAGGAGGGAGTCAAGTCACTGCCCTTTCTCAACAACCATCTGTTTTTGTCCCCATCACTCACAGATTTAAAAACAAATGTCACAACAGCATCTAAAAGACCAAGTTTGCAAGACTTAATGACATATATTTATCATGGAATCTCTTAATAAACTCCTAACAAGAGGAAGGGTAATGATATTAAAATATAACTTCTTTGGGGCTGAGCTAATGGGTTACAGTACATCATCCTGTGGTTATAAAAGTTATAAACAGATGGAGTACACATCCCCATAGAGATGGGTGAGTAAGTATCTCATCATGTAGCTAAAACTCAACAAATCTTGGTTTTCAGCAGTTGACATAAAAAGAAAGAAAAAGAAAAATGAGTAGAGTGGAGACAGTCTATTTTTCACACTAAAGGTGGTCCTTGTGCTTCAGTTTCTATGTTATCTACTCAGGAAAATGGAGGTTCATTTGTAAGATCCCAGGTACTTGGTATTTGGTTTCAGTCTTTAATCCTATAAATGTCCAACACTGGCTTTTACTCGAGATTCATTGTTCTTAAAGAATATTAAAAAACAGAAAAAATTATTGGTTTACACAAGGATGTAAGGTATTACTTATTTGTGATGCCAGAATTTCCTTAAAACAGAAATTAACCACATATATGTCTAAATATATGTATAAAATACTGGAACTACAAATTGGAGGGAAGCTTTTATCTGTCATGTCATGGAGAACAAAAAATATTGAAGGAGAGGAGACCTTTGAAAGGCATCAGTTTTTAGTCTTGCTCAGAGCTATCATACCTGCTCTATACTCTCATTAAATTATAGGGAATTAATATTAGCTGGAAAACTTTGTATCATCCATTTAAATTATGAAAAATATTTTGCAGGAATAACCTTTGTGATCCATGATATTGAATTGTTCATTATGGCAGTAATTAGAAAGAGATACCAATTATTTCTTCAGATGAATTATGGTTTGTGATAACAAAATTCATGTCTTCAGATGAAAAAATCCTCAATGCCATTATGGGAAAAACTCTATCGGTTAACTTTAAAACCATGTCAGGTGTTTTGTTTACCCCACCAATGTACATATAGTGATACTAGTTGATCCCTGACAGCTATTGGCACAGTGGCAGTGGTGTAGATGGTGCTGATGAAGGAAACAAACCTGAATATCACATGGTTCCTCTTATGTGGAGGCCCACTATACGCACGAATTAAAGAGCAAAATAAAAGACAGATGATAAGAACAGGGAGACCGATCTTTTCCATTCGGGAAAGAGACCAAGAGATGGAAGGGGGAGGGAGGGGAAGGAAGGGGATGAGAAAAACTTATGATGTGTTATGTGCACGAACCAGTGCCCACCATGGATGTAATCATTATGCACTGCAAGCATGTACTACTAATAAAGACAAAAAAGTGAATATAAAATTTGAAATATGTAGTACATACATTTTTGCTGGTCACATTAATTAGACCAAGAAGGGTCTCAGCATTTAATCATTTCAATCTGGAAAAATAATGTAATGATGGTGATCTATTTATTGAACAAGGAAGACAAACAAAATAAGTTCTTGACCTTGTATTTAAATGTAGCTGATGTTTCTGAGACTACAGAACTACAGCAGCTCATGGCTGGAAGCTTCCAAGGTAAAATTACCCCGCGGGGATGGCTACTAACTGGAGAGACAGTGGTGGAGCAAAAGCAGCTAAGTTTACAAAGCTTGGTTAAATTTCCTCAGTTAAAATTTCCTGTATGGACACATATCAAGGAAAACCACGTGGATACTAATTTTTTAAAAATAAGAAATATTATGTTCTCTAAAATAATACAACTATTTAAAATGCAAACTATCTTTAAATATTCATATTTACTTACATGCAACAATGACCTCTCTAATTCATTCAAAATTGTATTCTTTTCACAAAGGGATGATTTTTTACAGAAGATATGATTTAAAAAAAATCATCTTCTGACTTCCATTCCTAAAATTTAGTAAGTTAGAAGTATAAGAATGTATCTACTTTATACCTCACATTAAGGGCTTAAAAGTTTTCAGAACAGACATCTCTGGATAATATCCAACTTTTAAGAAATACATCTAATTGGCTTAGAGAGCACCTTTGCATTCTAAAACGGTTCTGTGTGTTCTGGCTTGTATTTGAATTCTGTGTACACAAGGAAGAACTTTTAGTTAGGGACAAATGACAATCTTTTAATGTCTCTTCATCTTATCATGAGGATGGCAATATGATACATTTTTCTTCTACTGAGAATAATGAACGAAGGGCTCTGCTCTTTGTGGAAATGACAGCAATGACCTTCATTGAGGGAAGGCTGAGTTCAGGGCACCAATTCTGTAACTAGCCAAGAAAGTGGTAATGTGGCCTTAAATGTAAGGCATTTAGGAAGTGGAATTTGAGTTGCTATGTATAGTAACAGGAAGTTTAAAGGAGGCCTGTGTGGTCACATGTTGGAGCAGCTCTATACTACGGTACCTGCAAGGGCTCAGTTTGTCCTTACTGTCCTCTTCAGGCCAGATGTGGAGCATGGAGGGACCTGAACTGGCTTAAAGAATGAGCCCTTTCCCATCTTTGTCCTATGGCTTATGGGGGACACTTCCTTGATCCTGCCACCTTTTATCAAACACTGCAAATATGACCTGGATCTCTCGAGAACCAAACTGAAAGTAATGGAGTTGGAGTGACACAAACCAGCATGGTGAGTCCGTGGATCAGAGCGGGCTCACATTTGAGCTGGTGACTGTTTAGTGCTGAGATCAGACACACAGTGCCCTCGGCAGCCTGGAGACATGGGGCTCACGGAATCTGCTACAGGCTGAGCATCCTTTATCTGAGAATCTCAAACAGAAAATGCTCCCAAATTGGGAGCAAACTTTTGAGTGTGAACATGATATTATGAGTAGAAAATTCCACACCCGACCTTATGCACAGGATGCAGTCAAAACAGGCGCACAACACACAGTTTATTCAGCATCCCCAAGGGGAAAACAAACCTTCCAGCTCCCTTGGCGCCAATGCATAAACTCTGTTTCATGCACAAAAATGTGAAAGTATCTTCAAACAAGGTGTATAATGTATACATGAAACATAAATGGATTTTCTGTTTAGATCTGAGTTCTATCTCCAGGGTGGCTTATGCAGTGTATGCAAACATTCTCAAATACGAAAAATCCACAATCAAAAACTAAACTTCTGGTCCCAAGCATTTCAGAGGAAATACTCATGTGAATGGTGGAGGTTTTGGGCAAGAAAACTCCTAAGAGAACCAATCTTATCAGAAACCAGCCATTAGGCACCAGAAGAAGGATACACTATGGGAAGGGTGGACTCAGGTACTGCGGCAGTGCTGTTACTTCAATCGGTCCTGGCTTGTCAACCAGAAGCATGGCTCCACCCCAGGGAAAGAGGCCAAGATGGAAAAGGCTTTTTCTGTAATGCCTATAGCCTAAGGAGCACTGGTCTGGGATTCTTGTACAAACTGTAATGCAAAGGGCAGTGAGTCATTCTTTCTCTCTACCCACATATTACATCACAGCTACTGCCCCCTGGGGGCTCAGTGGCAACATCTGTGCCCAGAAAGCAGCCGGTGAGACCTTGGACAGCCAGCAGAACTGCACTTGAGAAGCCCTGGGGAGCAACAACAACCAGCAGGGATGGGAGACCTGTAGCTCTCTAGGAGCACTGCAGAGGTTCACACAAAGTCTGCGTATAGAAAATATGATCCAAAAACCAACCAACCAAACAAAAAAACCCAGGAAGTTGGGGACAGTGGTCCTTCAGCACACAACTTTGTCTGTGGAGCAGAGTAGCTGGGAGGACCACAGAAGGGATGGAAATCCATGAAACTCCCTAGGGTTCCCGAAGTCGTGGAATTGTAATTAATGCTCTTTGCACACCGGCATACACAGACCTCTATGAGCACACCTGTGTGTATCTGTCTGTGTCTGCCTGTCCTGTCTGCATTGTGCAACATGCTTGCAAGTGTGTCGTCACGCCTCTGTATGCATGCCCGTGTGGGTGTGCATAACTGTACACACCATCCAGTGACTTGTAAGGAAGAGAGGGATAACCGGAGACACTCGGTGTTCTAAGTAGACTTGTCTTGACCTCTACCTCCCTGTTTCTCCATCCCCACCTAGGTCGTGTTGTTCTTCTACAGCTCACAGGTGCCCTCAGAACTCTTACTGTAGGTGACATCTCTTCCTGTCCACAATCTTACTGCTGGTGGTTCCCTCCAAGGGCTCACTAACCCTAGAAGATAGGTGGCAAAAGACAGCAGGGACAGCTAAAAAGGCAACACAATGTCAGGGATAACGGTGGGGCTCGAGTATTTGTAAATTTCACATCAGACAGACTTGCTGAGGCCCAGTGACTTTTTAAAGAAGGAATTTGCATGGATATACCTGTTGCCATAGCAACTCGGACAGTTTTGTTACCTAGCAGCCCTAACAGAAGTATTTGCACTGCTACCTAAAATTAGTGATGGTGGTGGTGGGGTGGGCTTTCTGAAGTAAGGGGACTTGTAATAAAACCCTGGTGTTTGGAGCTGATCCACAAAGTCTGGAGAGGAATTCCTTTCCAATGACCAACTGTGGGGCTTAGTTAATCACACTTGATGTGTGGGGACAGTTTCCGTTTTGAGACCACGTGATTTTTCCTTTCAATCCTGTTTTCATTAGATTCAAGTTATAAATACCTAGCCATGCTCAACATGAAGTTTTTCCATGACAATAAAATTTCTCATCTGTGTTTACACATCCCGATAGCTAAGTTAATAGCAAGGGCAGTTTTGCAGGAAGTTATTAAATTGATAAATTGCTCAAAAGTATAAATGGTCTATGCTGGCCTCATAAGCACAACTATGTGTTAAATATAAAATTCTAATTCTGGTTAACGAAACAAAGTGTTTGGAAATCTCCTGAAGATGATGTGGAAGATTAAGGATTTTAATTTCATTCCACTCACAAATGTCCTTATCTGAATCACTTTTGTCATCATCACTGGAACGAATATCTGATACCCACAACTTGAAGGGAGAGAGGTTTGTTTTGGCTCACACTTACAGGCCATAACATGCTGGATCAAAGACAGAAATGGTGCAGAGGAGGAAAAGCTATGGAAGGCCTGGCATCAGAAAGCGAAGATGGAGGAGCCCAGGTGGGTGACAAACCCACCTCTAACCAGGCCACATTAGGGCCTCCATGGCCCAAGCACCTTCCTAAGTCCAACCTCTAAATACGTGAGGCTTTGGGGGCACAGTCTTCCTCCAAACCATAATAGGCCTCAGGGAAGGGTGCATGTGGTGGGGTATACGGTGGTTACACAACTAGAAACACTCCTGAGGTCCAGAGCAGAGAGAATGGCTTCTCTTCTCAGCACAGATGGGGTGAGGACGGCGAGGAAAACTATCCTGCAGTTGTGGATCCACTACCAGAGAAAGGCGATTGGATCTAGCTTTGTGTTCTTTCCTTCTCTTATTTTCAAATTTTTTTTTCTTTCATTGCCCTAAGCATGTTTGGAACCAGTACAAAATGAAACATCTGTTACATCAAGATGATAAAAGCACTTAAAAAGCGAACAAAGAACTGAAACAACAAAAATCACCAGAGTTAATGTTCATGATCTTTTTTTTTTTTTTGTTAAAAAAGTTTTCTGAATGCTTTGAAATCTGCATTTCTCAGCCTTAGGTTTCCAACCATACTATTCCTTCTTGCTAACTGCAGAAGGGAAGAATTTTGGATAAACCACGAAGGACAAAGGATCATTCTTTTTAATGTATATAAAAAAAAATCCCTTGACATAAAATCGGAAGAATGGAAAGAGACTTTTACTAGTGAATGCAAAGCGTAGCAAACTGAAACATCAGCAAGCCAGAGTCGAGTGCACTCTCAGGCTTGCTTTTAATTAAACAACTGCACAGATAAGCTTCAGAAACTATCTGTGAACAGAGCAGGTATACCTCTTGAAAATAAAATTGAGTTTACGAATTAAAATTCATTCTCTAAAAAATTCAACATGCATGGAAGCCAGAGAAAACACAGTGGCACTTTTTAAGCCAATACAGATCATTATGAGAAGCACTAAACGTGTCTGCTAGGGAAGGCAGTACTCACAGGGCTGAAAAGCACTTCGAGGCGTCGCGTTTTTTCAAGTGCTTGCAAAAATCTCCAAACTTGCCAGTCGGACAACCGTCATTTGCCAAGTAGATTAATCTTTTTAAACTGATTAATCTTCCTTAATTAATTTACATAGGGTATGGCTGGAGTGGTTACAAAATTTTCTCTTCTCATTGAAGAGGACACTGCCCATGCTGGGAGTACATTTATTGATATGTATGTGAAGGGTGTCAAGTTACGTGGAGACTTACGAGCACCTCCTCATTCGTTATTCCTCCCTCCCAAAGAGCAAGAAGAGTTATCACATTCAAAGGCAGGTACGGGTGGGGAGAAAAGACCGTGTCCTGCAGCACTGGGTCTGGATGTACGGAAGGCGGAGATTGTGGGCACGCGGAGGGACCTACTCTGAGTGCGAATGCTGTGCGTCTGTCTGGATGTGTCTGCAAGGATGCAAGCAGCGGGATGACTCCATTTACATTCTGTCCTGTGAAAGAACTGTTGCTGCGGAAATTCATGCCTACAACTTTCTTGGCTCATTTTTTCTTTTCCTGCTAGTACTACCTGAAAGCAAAACCCACGCACATCTTTAAAATCTGTTTCAAATGCTGTTTTCTTCATGAAATCTTTCTGGATCTCTCCACTGAAGGCTGTCTCCTCCTCTGAGCTCTTTTTCAGTGTTCATCTTGTAGACCGGGTGTCCACTCCTCTCTCATACTCCACTGGTACTCCGTGAGGGCAGAGCTCGGGTTTGCACCATTTTTCTATCACTGATCGCTGTGTTGCCAACTTGTGATTGTGGATAAGAAAGAAGGAGGAAGGAAGACAGGAGGACAGGAAGGAGGACAGAAGGTCAGGAAGACTAACCACGAAGCACGATGTCCACGCTTCGTTGGGATTACAGATCTCTTAGATACAGGGTCGTTGCTCAGGCGTTATTTTGTAGACTCTTCCTCCAGCCATTCCCTTGTGGGGTGGCGCATGTGGCTGATGGCCTGGAGCTTCTGTGAGGGTAAAAACCCCACCAGTGGTGATGGGCACCCCCAGGGAGGATGAATGACCACTACCTGAAAGCTGCTGAGCACTCATGAGAGTGAAGCTTCTCCTTGGCCAGGCCAGTTTCATCCTCTAAAGCACAACTAAGACGGAAGTTTATTCTGACTGCTTCACTGAGAACGACAAATAAAAACATCTGCGGGCAAGGAAACCAGGTGTAGGCAGGGGATCTAGACATTCTGTAATTTGCCCCTCTCCTCCAAGATTCAGTGGGGATTTTTTATGCTGCGTTCGTTAACACTAGTTAATGTAATTTTTGTGATTATTGTAGAGCAAATAGAGCAAACTCTCAAATATAATTAAGGAAAAGTGTTTCTAATTAACTTGTAACTCATGAGTCACAAAGTAGAGCCACAAATCAGTTAAGCATTGTCAAACCTAATGAGCAGAGAGTGCGGCACACATTTCAATTTTGACAGATAAAGAACAACAACCAAAGCTCCTCCCGATACTTTTGCTTGAACCTTTATAAAATTTTGGCGCTCTCAGCAATGTAAGTCTAGGTCAAATCGGAAACACCTCACATCCTCAGCCATAGTGGCACGGAGATGGATAATGACAACTTCAGGTGGCTCAGGAAATGTGAAATGGATGTGTGAAACGGACGGCGACCACACCACACGCTCCGACGGGGGTACAGAGGGTTTTGGTGAAACCCCAAGAAGTCTTGAGTGGGAGCAGTGGAGCATAATCTTTGCAAGCTTCATTCCAGAGAGCAGCGGTATCAATAATGGTTGCTTACTGCTGGCTGTAGGTTGGGGGCTGTTATGTGCAATATTCACTTGAAGCTATTTCATTTCTTTCTTTCTTTCTTTTTTTTTTGTTTTTTTGTTTTTTTAGACAGGGTCTCACTATGTAGTTGAGACTGACCTGGAACTCACTATGTAGACATTTCTTTTTTAAAAAAATAATTTTTATTGGTACATTTTAGGTACACAATACCTTGTGCCTTTACATGACTTATCTTGGTTCTTATTTTTTTCCACACCCCTGGCCTCCCTTCACCCGTTCCACTCTTCCTCTTTCATTCAAGCAAGCATGTTAGCATAAGAGATAATCTCAAATCCACCCTAATATGCAAAATGATAAATGGATTAAAGACCTTATGGGATAATTCAGTATGTATTAGCTACAGATAGTTTTGGCATCTTTCAGGGTACATGTTGTACTGTGTGCATCGCTGGACTAGTACTACAGATGTCTTGGGTACAAACATCTATTTATTTGGCCAAGTGTCTCAAAGATCTCCTCTGATCAGGGAAATGGGCAAATAATTGCTATAAATCAAACTGGATCTAGGAAGAGAGGACTGGTGGCATCCCACCGACCAGCATGTGTCAAAGCAAGATGCTTACATCTGATCCCATCAAGTGGATTCAAGGTAACAACAGACCTGAGGGCAAACAGGACAGTAATCGGCAAGTGTTCAGGAATGTTTATTCCTTCTTGTTATTATACAAGAAATGCAGAGAATACCTTACTTCTCATGTTAGGCACATTGAAGAGCAATAAAAATGGGGAACAGTAAACAACATGCACGTATGTCTGAGAAATCTCCATCACGCTATGCCTTGTGCACAGTTAATAAAGAAAGGAGAAAAGATCAACTGCTTCAGGCATAAATGTCAACACCCCCTGCCTGGTTCCAGCTGAAAGGTGTCCACGTGCTATGCCTGTGAGCTTAGAAGGCTGCAGGCAGAGGGCGGCATTTCACTGCTCTGCTGTGGGCAGCACGTTGCTCCACAGCTCCACAGCTCCTACCACATCTGCTCCTTCAGCTGCCCCAGGTCCAGGCACATCCTAGGGCACAGGGCACCAGCTTTTGGGCATCACTCTTGAAGATGAGATGCAACCAATAACAGGCAGAAGAGGGATGCAGTTTGTCTTCCGGGGTACCAGCTGGTCCTTGCTCTCCTGGGCTGCGCATCTGGTTTTTCTTCCAGACTGCTGCCCAGTGACTGAGGTAGACTTTCAGCCAATTGCTGGATGCACAGGGGCCTTTCTAGCTCCCACTCTGGTTCCGGGTTGAATCCAGACAACAAACCCCCTTTCCATACCATTCATAGTGAGTGCTCCTGTCTCCCTGATCAAAAAACATGGCTCATATACCTGATGATGGGGTGAGGGGTGGCCCCCACTCTCAGGATACAGCATTGCAAGATGGCATCAATGTCCACAATTCCACTTTTCAAAAGAAGATACAATATGCATAGACAAACTGTTCAACTAGCAAATGCTTAATGCCAAGATTAACCGCTACTGGACCTTCTCCCCTCGACTGAATGTAAGTTCACAGATCATGGCCACTTGAAGCCAAAGTGACACCACTCGGACTGACTATCCAAGGAATCTCCCTTTGCTAGTCTTCCTCCAGATGCTATCACCATTAGAATGGTGGTCCCTCAAGATATCCACATTCTCCCTCCCATGACAAAAGGGATGTCACAGATGGGATGAAGTTATGAAGTCTGGGATGGACATCTGCTCCTGGAGATGATCCTGTCTTCACCGGTTGGCCTCAGTCGGCCACACAGCTCCTTCAAAGCTGAGGATGGTTCTTGGCAGTGGTCAGAGGAAAATATGGCTAAATGGAATGAGCAGAGATGCAGTGGGGCTGGCTTTAAAGACAAAGAAAGAGATCACAAGCCAAGAAACATAGGCAGCTTATAGAAGCTGGAAAACGCAAGGAAACGGATTCCCCACAAAGGCTCCCATGTTAGAGCTGGATGTGGAATGTCCCCCAAAGGCAGGTCTATCAGCCTGTAGTGCTGTCGGGAGGTGTAGAACTTTTAGGAGTTAAGGCCCAGGGGGTTGTTGGGGTGAGTTCGTGAAAGGGATATTGGGACCCCTGGCCCCTCCCCTCTCTCTGCTTCCTGAACATCATGAGGTGAACACTTTTCCTCTGTCATCTGTTCCCACTCACATGTGGTATCTTATCACAGGCCTAAAAATAATGAAGCCAAATGACCATGGACTGAAACTTCTGAAGTCATGAGTCAAAATAAGCTTTTCTGATCTCCAGCACTGCATGGTCATGCATGTGCGCTGTTGTGAGCTATGGCATTTGTGGGGATTTGTTACAGCAGTGACAGAAAACCAGTACAGACTTCCAAGAGTTCTTGCCACAGCCACAGCAAAGGCTGGCTTGTGTCACACACCCATGCTTGGGATGACTTCTCCTAGGGGCTGTGATGCTTTTTTTTTTCTAAATCTGGTAGGCAGGGTCCAGTGCTCACATCCTTGAATGAAGCAGTGGGTCAGAGTTGGAAGGAAACACTGTATCTTCTCAGGCCATGAAAATAGGCAGCCAATTTCAGAGCAAGGCAGTCCAGGACTCGGCTTCTAAGGAACTCAGCCCTCAGAAACATAGGAATGTCACTGGCTGAGCCTGTGCAGAGTAGGAAAGCTGGGGAGGATGGTTTTACATTTAGCTAACTTAGGAATTGTGGACTTTGAACTTGAGCACACAAAGGCAAGAGATATTGATTTTTTTACTTAAATTCCTTTGAACTTTAATGTCTTTGGACTTCAACATGAAATGGAATTTAAACTTTGATTTTTAATTTCTCCTTGGGAATTTGATATCTGGTAAAGTTTCTATTAACATTCAGGGCATCTCGACATTCTGGCATTTTGTTATTGGAATGTCTCTATTCATTTTTATCTTTGCAACGTTGCTTAATTCTGCTGTGGAATCTCTACTATGCTGTGTTAGACAATGTGGCTGGATATTTACTTGAGATAAGAAATAAAATTAGGATTTAATTTTAAATCATGGGACCCTACTGACCCTGACTTCGATTTAAATAATTTTATCTTCTGATACATTTCAGTGCCTTCTGGTCTGAATTGCTAATCAACTGATCCCCCGAAATCCGTGAAGATGGAGAAAAATCATTGGGACAAACTGCTCAGCTTCTGCTTTGCAGAGAGCAACCAATGCCTTGGGTGATCACAGAAAACAGGAAGAGGAAAACAAGCTGGAAGCTATGGGAGGCAGGAATGTTTCTCCTCTGTGCCTACCACCCCTTCCATGCAGGGTGTTTAATGCTGTGTCACACAGGCTTTCCTTGAATTAGCGAGCTCACTTGGCTGACAGACCCACAGCAAGGCCTCCAATCTGGCTTCCATCAGCAAGAGATAATATTTAGTAATATTTACTACAAACTGTCCAGAACTCATGCAGGGAAGAAGATGTTTCCTAGGGCTATGGAGTGAGGAAGAAAAAAGGATATAATTCAGCAGATGAGAAATTTCATCACATTTCTCCACAAGATGAAGATAGACGGAGGTGAGGTGGCTGGTGAAGCAAAAGGAGAAGCTGGCTCAGCCCGGGAGATGCAGAGGTGGCTGCACCCCAGCTTGCTTAGAAACCCAAGAAAGATTCCTCCTCAGAGATGGCAGGCACGGAGGGTGTGGAAATGAGAAGCTAGGCTGCAAAGGGTTGGAAAAGACTCAGTCCTTCACCCTCTCACTCTCTGGTCCCATGTGAGTGCAAAGAATTTTTGGTAGCCAGGAAAGTGCCACAGCCTCCCTCTGGGCCAGACAAACAAACAAAGCTGAAAATTCAGTGGAGTCTCCAAAGATGCTGATTGCACTCAAGAGAACTAAAAAGTTCTGTGGATGTCAGTCTGGGAGAAAAGCGCTCCTAAGGAGACCCTTAGAGGACTCCCCACCCTAACTTCCTTCTCACTTGCGACAAAGCTTCGCTTCACAGTTGACATTTAACCGCAGGTCCACAGTCCTTCCGTCTTACAAATAAGTTGGAAATTGAGGGTTACCACATACTTGGAGTAGGCCTGCAAAGTCAATGAGAAAGGCCCACACAAAACAGAAAAACTGACGCTAGAGAAGACAGATAATTCATGCTATACACGAAAAATATCTTTAGATCATCTCTTAGAGAATTTTCTGAATAGTCTATATTCATAAAATGAAAACAGAAGCTACAAAAATATAGAGGTTATTTTTCAGAATAAAAAAAAAAAGACTACAGCTTCCACCAAGAAAATAAAAGTCTTACACATCAGTTGGGGAAATTAAATGTTAGAAATAAATGCCAAATATTGGAGAAATCACTCAGAAGTTATTTGATTAAAAGACAAAGGACTCCAAGTTATATAAGGAAGTATAAGAGAGAGGAATATTCCAAGAGGTTCCCAATAGGTTTAACTCCAAAGTGAGAGGTCAGAAAAGGGATGCTTGTGAGTCACTGTTTGTTTGTTTATTTACTTTCTTTTTCTTTCTCGAGTCAAAGTCTCACTATGTAGCTCAGGTTGGCCTTGGACTTGCTGTGATCCTCCAGACTGAGCCTCCTGAGTGCTGAGATTGAAGGCTATTGTTAGTTAGTTAAAGAACAATTTTCTGGAACTGAAGAAGTCGATGCCTTATGTTGAAAGTGTTCAATACCAACACCTTCAGAACAAAGCACTCACTTAGATGCCTCATAATGTGTCACTAGAGAACTTTATATATCATCTATCTGTCGGTCATGTGTGGGAGTCTGAGACTGACTTCCTCCGGCTTTCATCTCCTGAGTGCCTCTTCTGAGGAACTGGTATGAATTCCCATTGGGGCGTAGTTCTGGCCCAGGCCCATGGCGCAGTGAGTCTAGACAGCGACACCCAAAAGTGCTGCAGACTCAGGGTTCTGGGAGGCCATCACAGAGAGGAGGGAATGGGTGAAAAGTGGACTCCCGGACAAGGCTGGGTCAGTGGCTGGTGCCTCAATTAAAAGAAAAGATCACTGCGTGTGCAAAGTGGAAGGTGGAAGGACACTCGCTATGCTGGGAGAAGCAGAGCCGTCAAGGACATCTGCTTTCAGCCCAAATAGAACAGATTTACCAAGTTTTATGGCTTAATAAAAACTGTTTTATTATGATTTGTACAGCACTCGGAAATGTGTAGTTGGGTATTTCAAAATTTAGGTTTATTATGTCCATATTTAGAGGGAGAGAGAAAAGTATTTGTCAAGCCTGAAGGACGGGCAGCATTTCTAATCAGTTTATATGCACAGGAGCATTCGGAGTAATGGCTAGTGCAGAATAGCTTCAGCTGGATTTAAATAAAATTCTGATCATCATCTCATAGTAATTATTGCATAGGAAGAAAATTATTTATTGCAAGGCCTAACAGGCAGGGGCAAAATACTTTCCGCTGTGAATAGATACTGCCTTGCAGATGGGTGGCTGTTTTTTTTTTTTTTCAGCATGTATGTTTATGTGTTGAATGTAAATACTTGCATTTCAACATTTTATTCTTGTTCAAACGGTTTGCCAAAAAATACTCGATACATAATTTAAAGCTTCACCAGATAATTTCTTTCTATTATTCGTAATTTGGCATTCTCGATACCATAAGTTCTTCTGGATATACAGCAGCTAGGTCTTCTAAAATCTCCTTTGTTTAAAGGAAATCACTAAAATTGCTATTTTTAATTTTGTATTTGTTACAACACATTCCCGTTTATAAATCTCAAGGAAGGGAGTCACAGCAGGGCCTCACTGTCTCTCCCCTGTAAGGTGCTCCAGTGGATGTGACTTCCCGTGCATCCTGCCGTGTGAGGAGGAAGGAGGGAAGCAGCCGATGTGCTGCATGCTCTGATCTAGAGGGGTTTCCTGGGTGTAGCCCTTATTCCTCCCTGAGCTCTGCATTCGGGCTGCTGGAAATCTCAAAGGCACAGTCACAACATGTAAATCAGGATTTCATTTAATTCATGCGCGGATATCTAACTTAATTCCCCAAAGGATGTGCAGCAGCTCCTTGGACAGAAGAAGAGAAGTGAACCTTTTTTCTCTTACATTTCCCACTACCCTCCAGAGCCATCGGCTTGCTCACTTGCTGCCCATCTAGAAAGTTTATCAGATGTGAGCGAGCGAGTGCATGGTGGCCAGGCAGTGCTTCTGGATAATCAGCAGCTGGGACACACTGCTGACCTTTCAGAGCAGAGCTCTGTGCACTGTGCAGCAGGCGCTGGCCTAAGCTTCCGTGTGGCTTCGCCTGCTCGACGCCTGGAGAAACTCACAGCTGAGGAATGGCTGAAACTCCTGGAGTCACGCAGAAGCCTTTCTGTGTATGAACCAACCCATCAGACTGGGCAGAGACAAGAGTCTCAGAGGAAGAGACAGAGTAAAAGAGCAGGGAGATGGAAGGCTCTATGATCTTGAGGTTAAACTGTGTTAAATTTCCCCAAAGCTCTGCAGGAACCAGCAGAGCCCAGGCTTAGAGCTCACTAGCAAAAGAGCCCCGGCTGGTGCTGCCGATGGAGGTGACTCACCCTGACGTTCTCTGAGGGGAATTCATTTCTCCCAGGCAGCTGGGTCAGCCTCCTTCGGATCACTGATGCAAGTCAGGGGGTCCTGCAGGTTTACAAACACCTCAGATTTTTGCCACCATGGAAATGGGAGACCAGCTCACAGCAATTGTCCCTTTGGCACCAGAATGTTCTCAGAGATGCCATCTCCCTGTGTCCTTCCCTAAGCTGGTAGCTTGGACCTAAACTACATAGCTACTGTGCAAGAGCAGTCATGACTGTAACCCCGGGTGCCAGGAATTTGTGCTTATCTGGGGACAACACGTCTGTCTTTGAGAAGGGCAAGATTTCTGCCTGAAGTTCAGCTGAGCACAGCAAGACCCTGCATCTGGAAAGGCAGAGAACACCTAGTGAGGCAGCGTCCACGGCCACTCTTCATCGACTCGGCTGTCACAGCCTTTACCCCAGGAGGGCAGACAGTGAGAGCCTTGACCACCAGCGCACACTGATACAAAACAAACCCACTGGGTCTTGGTGTGACCATGGGGACGAACCTTCGTTCTTCCAGAAGAAGCTAAATAGGGTTGAAGTTCTCCTGGTCTGTGAAGTACCAGCGGACTCCCCCCGGAACAGTCTTTGCTGCAGAAGGAGACTTCCTGACATTCTGAAGGGGTTCCTTGCCTCTGAGGTTTCCAAATGGGCTCACAAAGGGATTTTTGCTCTAGCCTTGTACAAAGCACGCGAGCTCCAGGGTCTGTCAGAAGCAGTGCTGAGGGAGTGGTAGAGACACCACCAGTTTCTTTTCAGCTGCCCCAGTGTCAGCAGAGCACAGGGCACAGGGCTGTCCTAGACCATGTCAGGTGATGGGCGATACATTTTCTTCCCTTTTTAAAAAACCCCTTAATAATTCAAAGATTTCAAATGTGGCTGAGTTTTCTTGGCCATGAGTTGAGCCACCCAGCGGGGACTTCTGGACAAAGACTTCATACTGGTGTATGCCAACATTTTGGCAAAATTCAGTTCTTTCTGAAGTGTAAAGCAGATGCACATGGGTGTGCGGAAAGCTTTCTTCTGGCCTGTTCCTCCAGCTTCATGTATCCACAGGCATGGTCTCAGTGCAAGGGTGTCGTGTTTCCTTTACACAGAGTGGGCCTCTTCTCTCGCAGGCATTTCCAACTTAGAAGCCACGAAAATAAGCATGGGGATTCATGGCCATCACGTGAGGGGACTTTCCAGTAATACAGCGCACCTCAGAACTCTCCTAGACATCCAATATGAGACAGATGATGATTTTACCAGGCCTGATCCATACCAGTGTGTCATTAAATATTAATAATACAGTAGCGCTTAACAATTATTATTTTATTTTTACAAGACAATTCTCCACTTACAGAAAGAAGAGAAAAGAAAAGAAAGGAAAAACACAGGGCTGGTTGTGATTCAGCCTGACAGAGATGTGGCAACTTCAAAGGGTAAAAAATTTAAAAATTATGGTGAAGCTGGGAATTGACCCAGTACTGAATAAATATTTATGATACTGTAGCTTGTGCCGCATATTTTTAAAAATAAATTTGCATATACTTCATCAGCATAGATAGAAAGACATTTTAGAATTGAGACAGAAGGTATGTGGGATAGTGGATATTTAAGAGATCTTCAGGCTGGGCGTGGTGGTGCATGCCTGTAATCCCAGCACTCGGGAGGCTGAGGCAGGAGGATCGCTATGAGTTCGAGACCAGCCTGGGCTGCATAGTGAGTTCCAGGTCAGTCTCAACTACATAGTGAGACCCTGTCTCAAAAGAAAATAAATAAATAAATAAATAAATAAATACACGATCTTCAGGAGAGTCAAGTTTGCAGTCCACTTAGCAATACCAGTTTATAATGGTGCTTTTGTAAACCAGAAACCACATACCACCCAGCACAATACAGTCAAAAAGAGGAAGCATTAGAACGGTTCTGAATCCCATATCAGGGCCGTCTATGTCACTAACACGCCAACAAATAAAACTGCAATCAACCAACGAGACTGTGTCAAATCAGAAAGTTTCTGCACAGCAAAGGAAAAACCAACAGTATGAAGAGACAACCTACAGAATGGGGGAAAAAAATTTGCCAGCTACATCTCAGGCAGTGGATTATCTAGAATATATAAAGAACTCCAAAAGTTAGATCCCCTTAAAATAAAATTCCATCAAAAAATGGGCAAGTGAAATGAATAGGGACTTCTCAGAAAGACAAACAGCCAATAAATACATGAAAAACCACTCAGCCCTGCTGGCCACTAGGGAAACGCAAATTACAA
Organism: Fukomys damarensis; assembly: GCF_012274545.1. NCBI lineage: Eukaryota > Metazoa > Chordata > Mammalia > Rodentia > Bathyergidae > Fukomys > Fukomys damarensis. Next base: position 7,917,195 of record NW_022900913.1, read on the forward strand.
CAACACTGAGATTCCACCTTACTCTGAACAGAACAGCTGTCATCAAGAAATCAGGCTGGCAAAGTGTGCAGGGGGAAAGGAACCCTTCTGTTACGGGTGGGAATACAAACTAGTACAACCACTATTATATGGAAATCAGCATGGAAATCCCCCCCACAAAAGCCCCCCAAATCGAAATTTCGTTGGATTCAGCTCTTCACCTGCTAGATACAAAGTCATCATATTACAGTGATCCATGTTTACAGCAAACAACTCATTATAGCCAAATCTTGGAGGTAGCCCACGAGTCCACCAACAGGCAGGTGGATGAGGGAAATGTACTTATCCACAGCAGAGTACCCCGCTGATGCCACCGATACAGTGAAGTCCTTTGTAGAAAAAAAAATGGATCCAACTGGTATCCATAATATTAAGGGAAATAAGCCATTCACCCAAGCTGAAGTTGTGTATCGCTTCACTTATATGGAAACTGAAGCATAAATAAAAGCAAAATAAAATGTTGCGGATGGGAAACAAGGAGATAGATCCTCTGCAAATGGAAAGGAAACTAATACGGGGAGGGAGGGTGAGGAGGGGAAGGGACAGGGATGAAAAACAATGAAAATATGTGTAGGACATGAATGAACTCCCCACAGTGAAGGTATTCACTACGTACTAATAAAAAAGTGAGGGTTGGTAGCTAATTACTAATGATTCCTGTGTCACCGTGCTTTCTAAACATGCTGCCTGCACTGAACGCTTTAGGTGTTCTCATTCATTAAACTCTCCCGACTCTCTAAAGCACTGTAATTATCTCCATTTCACAAAAACCCAAACTCTATGATCATGAAAAGACTTTCTCTCATGTTAACTTTCAAAAAATTCCTTAATATGTTGTAATATAACCTTGTGATTTTGAGTAGGCATAAATATTTTACTTCATAAATTAAATTACAGATACAGTAAGCTCTCTGTGGTTAACCACACTATAAACATGAATATATACTTTATTACCTGTAACTAACGTGCCTCATCTTTTTACTAATTATTTTTAGTGTTATCCTAATCATGGCCGGTGGGTATCATGAAATGTGCAGCTACTTGTAAATCAGATGACAAGGACTGAAATGTGACCAGTGAGTGTTAGCGAGGGTTACATGGACAGGGCTTTAATTATTTAATATGACCAATCCATGTGTGCTACATTCGATTCTATCGTGCACTCATTTGAAAATATAACTTGCGACTGCGGGTGCTCTTAGCACCGCGGCAGGCCCCAGCCCGTGATATTTGGTCCGCTCCTGGGCTACGGGGCTGGACAACGGGAAATGTAGCATGGGATAGGACAGGACGTCCAGGGACGATGGGCCTCACCTGTGACCAGCTCCCGAATCTCCAGGTCTGTGGTCTTGCGCAGCAGCCTCACGAGCGCGGGAATGCCACCGCAGTTTTTCAGGGCGATTTTGTTATCGTCGTTGGCCTTGCCGTACACCAGGTTCCTCAGAGCCCCGCAGGCACTACGGTGGACTTCGGTCATCCGATGGTCTAGCAGGTCCACCAGGAGCTGGATACCTCCCTGTCTCCTTATCTGAAAGAGCAAAGAACACCACTTTGGCCTCAGGGAGCAAGGTCTCACAATCGAAGCCAAAAACATTTTCTTTTGTTTGTTTTGTTTTTTTTTGTTATTGTTTTGTTTTGTTTTTTACAAGAAGAGTCTGCCACAATTAATTGCACCGAACTGAATGAGGGTGTATAATAGGAAAAGAATGCAATTAACTGCTCTCTTTAGATTTTATTGCCTGTGCCTGCTTTAATACCCTACCAATAAAAATTTTAATGTATTTTTTTCAAGCTATAGAATTTTGGAAAGGTGATTTTAACTTTGTAATGAGCGTCTCAGACATTTTCTTCTTTAAAAATATGCCACATACCCGTGGTACAGCAGCAGATGGAGGCACAAAAGGCCTCGGAAGGAACCCTGCTCCTTAGACTCATGCTAACCATTGTCTTCAAAGGCGGCGGGACTGGTGTGCCAAATGCTAAGATTGTGCCTTTTTTTTTTTTTTTTAATAGGGAAACATTCCAAACACTTGATAGGAACCAGAAGAAACTGGGAAAACTGACCCTAGGAGCTTTATCCCATAAGCCTGGAAACCTGTCACTCACAGTGACACACGAGCACCCGAGGCCGAGGGCTGTGATGCGGAATGTGGGTGTTCGATGAACGACAATAAACATCACTTTAAATTTTAGCGTGTTTTTTTTTTAATTCAAAGGAAATTTTAAGTTTTTTATAAGTAAACACAAAGCGATTGTGCAATGCGTTTCCAAATACACGTTCCACCCACGGCCCTTGGACGTTGGGACCAATTCTAAAATTTAAACCGGAAACAAAATGCAGTGGCTCCTTAGCACACACCCCACTTCAGGAAGTCTGCACCCAGACAGCATGAGTCACTCAGCCGTGTCTTTGTCCTTTTCTTTCTCTAAACTTGAGGGATTGAAGGACTGGTACCCCTTCTGCTTAGTTTTGGTTGTTACCATTCCACAGATGCGCCAGGACACAGGCAACCGCCACCTTCTCTCAAGGTTCCTTCTGTGCCCACTTTTCAATGTGACTCTAGCCACACGGCTTAGACAGCAAGCTGAGCCACGCTCCTCCAGCCCCGCATTCTTCTTTTCCTGTCACCCGTTACAGAAGTCTTCAGATCCCTTGATGTGTTCTGATTGGTTATGTTTACTGTTATCATCTATTTTCCCCTATCCAAATCCATATTCTGGGATGGCTGGTCTTTCAGTTTGTTCTCTGATAATATTCTCATTCCTAACCAAAGAGCAATATGCACCAAGCCCATAGTAGGTGCTCGCTAAAGAGTCGAATGCACAGAGCCAATGAATACAGCACTGGCTGAGATACTAGAATTTCTCGGATTCGCTAAAACTTTGCTTTTTCAAATTTGCTTTTCAAAATTGAGCAATAATGCTTTTAAAAGGCAGAAGAAAACCTTTTGTGTAAAGTGAAGATTGCATACAGGGTACTGAGAGTGTGCTTCACATACCTAGGGGGAGCCATAGATGATTTGGTGGCTGCCTGTAGGAATTATTGTCTTTCATCAAGAAAACGCAAGCAGAAAAGAAAGCAATCCTGGCAGAACTCGTACACCCAGAAGCCTTCACCTTGAAAAGAGTAAGTGCGGTGGTTTGCGCATGACACTTTCCTTGAGAAAAGCCCCCTGGAAGGAAGTGGGAAGGATGGGGCTCCTCATGGCTAGGATGGTATTCGCCTCTGCTGTGCGGTCTACACACCTTGCAAGGTGCGGGCGCCTGACAGGCGGCTCCAGGGAGGAAAGGAGAAAGAGGAACCGGAAGACAGCTTTGGCCAACTTAGTTCTCCCCAGTTTTGCATGGTTGGCACCCACCCTAGAAGGAAGAAGTCGTGTTGCTCTGTGTGCGACACAGACTGGACACATTTCCTGCATGTGCGTCTGGACTCCTGCTGTACCCAGTTTATTAGAACACCTAGGAAAGGATATTCCATTGGTACTCAAAGGTCTAACTGTGGATGTCATTTTTTTTTTCTCGACTGTGTGTCTCTGAATTGTGTGTTTTAATTTAGACTTCCTTGGATTGAATTTTTTAATGATGATGAAGCCATTTTAAGTGAGGAGGACGTAAATCTATCTTTCATTGAACTTATTGGTTATATATTAAAAGCAGATGATGCAGTAAATCAATCTATCTGTTCATGTCTCTATATTTTAGCTATCCTGGATATTATACTTAATATTTCTAATTTATGTTAATATATTTTCCATTTATACGACTTAATAAATTAAGATACTAAAATATTATTCCAACTCATTAAGAGGGAAAATGAATTCACAATGAATGCAGTTTGAATTCTTAATAGTATAATGAGAGCACAGTGTTTTCAGTTTGACCCTAATTAATGCCATATACCCGAATTTAAAATGCGATATGAAGTTCTATTTTAATCTCTCTAGGGAAGCACCAATAGGACAATAAGCTTTTTTTCATCTGCTCTTATTTGCAGTCACCAGACCATCTATATGCAAAAATGCTGCTGAATTTTATCAAAGAATGAGAGAATCCACCCCATTTCAGTTTTCTGAAGCCAAACATCAGTCAGAGTTGATATGTGAATATTCATGGGTGAGGCAGAAAGCCAGGCCCTTGGCTCTTCCTCCTGGTCCCCTGACACAGGACAGGGATGCGGCACCCGGATGTGTGGTCCGCGTCCTCCTGGGGGACGTGCAGGGGCTCCTGCTGCCCTAATCCCTGTCTCTCAGTCTTGCGTCTCTCTTGCTTTCCTCTAAATTCTCAGCCCTGATAGTTTCTCCTTGTAACTAAACTGAACTTCTTATTTAAAAAAATTTACTCATTAAGTTTATCGGTACATTTTAGGCATCTATTATGATCACACTCATCATTGGGAATTTGTACCTCTACATGATATACCTTGGTTTGTGTTTTTTCCCCATTCCCGTTCCGTTTCTTCCACCCCTCCACCCCTTCTATTTACAAAAACTTTGTTTCCATTTTTCCTTGCCCCCACCTCCCTCCCTAGTTCCCCTTCCCCTTTGAACATTTTCTTCCTATTTCACATTATCTATTACACATTTTGATGCTCACACTTTCAGTTTCTCACATCAGAGAAACAACTTGGTATTTATACAAGTGCATCCTATTTATTTCACTTGAGTATGGCTTCAAGGTGCATCCATTTAGCTAGAAATGTTTTTAGTTTCTCATTCTTTTTGGCACCATATCTTCTTTATCCAATCTTCCTCTTGGTGGTAAGCCCTTATGGTTACTTCTTCCTCTTACATGATTTGATATTCCTTCTCAGTGCTGAATAATATTCCATTTCTGTTTACATTAAAATTTATTTATTCACTCATCTACTTGTCTTGGTTGTTGAAAGTTTTTAAAAAAAATTTAAATTGAATTCATTGGTACATTCTAGGTAGACAGTACAGTTACATTCATTACTG